>NC_035436.2:55147079-55447079 GCF_002127325.2 Helianthus annuus
AGTCGAGGCCGCATGTATATGGTAGAAATGCAGATCGCCTGTTTGTTGGGCGGAAGTAGGAGGGTCCAAATTATCGGGCAGAGATTGTTTTCCAGACGCGGGGAACAGATTGGTCCAGATCCATCGGGAACGTCTCAAGGCTGCCCGAGATATGCAGCAAAAGCTACGCTGATCCAAAGCGTAAGGTTTTCACTTCGAAGTGGCGTGAAAAGAGTATTATTTAACGGTGTCGCCCTGGAAGGGGGTGATGCGTCTTCGGCAAAAAGGCAAGCTGAAGTCGAGAACTAGGCCTTTTGAGGTCATGAACGAGTCGGATCTAGTTGCCTATAAACTAAACTTGCCTGAAGAGCTCAATGGAATTCACAATGTGTTCCACATCTGCAATTCTCAAAAAGTGCTTCGCCACGAGTCGTGGTGATTCCACACACAGATGTGCATTATAGATGAGAGCTTAAAGTTCATAGAAAAACCTTTGTCGATTGAAGATCGACAGGTGAAGAAGCTTCGCAGAAAGCACGTACCGATTGTAAAAGTCAAATGGGATGCTCGTAGAGGTCCTGAATATACGTGGGAAGTCGAAGCTACAATGAAAGAAAAATACCCCTATTTATTTGAGTAAATCTCGGGTCGAAGATTTATTTTAAGGGGTGAGATGTAACACCTCGAATTTTTGTGTCCAATGATGTGTTAACACGTGTCATTTGTTTACACGTGGCATCTATAATAAATAAAGGACTAATTTTGACAAACCTTGAAAGTATATAAATTCGAGGGTTATAAATGTCGACAAGGGTAAATATACTGTATAGTATCCCTAAATAATGCTTAAACCTTCAAACGAATAAATTATAGATCGTACAAAAACAAAACGCGGAGGAAAGTGAGAGATTACAAACTACAGGGGTTAACTGTGTCAACATGTTTAATAATACCTCTGAGTGACCCTTTAACGTTCCAAAGACTTTGTAACGGTATTATACCCTCACTAAAATAATATATATGAATTTCGCGAAGTTTCGTTATGAAACGAGAAAGTTACGATCAAATTCGTAGAAGAAGGGTTAGAAGCGTCAACAGTGAAAGATAAGGCTTTCCAATATAATTAATAAATAAACCGGGGACTTAATAATGCGGGTAAATAACACGAGGCCCCTATCGGTAAATAACCGAGGGCCAAACCACAAAGTTACCCCTTCAAACCCGAAAGGTCAGGTAAATCATTACGAAAGATTTCGTTATTAATGGCCAGATTCTGTAATCATAACAAAAGATTTTAAAATTCTGAAATCTTAACCTCTCGCGACCCGCGTGAAGGTTATAGTTAAGTTGAGGCGGGCCGTGAGCCACCTCAAATACGCAACTGATATTTGATCTTTAGGCGACCCGCATTAAAATGCATGGGAACTCCCATGCGGGCCGCGTAAAGTGCCCAGATGCAGAAACTTTGTAGTTTCTTGCCTTTTGGAGCTTTTGAACGATCAAACACCAATTAATGGAGCATGGGCGCCCCCTACACGACCCATAACCCTTAGGGACACCTGCCCATCATCCATGACCAGTTGTAGGGCAATGTGGAATGATCTTGGAGCCTAAAATGCACTATAAATAGCCATGTTGTAGTTACAACATTCACACAACTCAAACACTTCCATCTGATCATTCCAAGAGCTCCCTAGCATTCTCTTCTGTTCTCTAATCAAGAGTTAACTTCTGTAAGTCGTTCATACTCATCTTGGTCATACATTTCCATAGTTTTAGAGTACAAACTCAACCGTCGTAACTAACGGTTGTCATTTCAATAACTCGCAAATGATTCAGTCTTATGACGAATCAAAAATGGTTATGAGTTGGTATTTATGTGGGTATTAAACCTCTAAAATGGTTCCCCCTGATCACCACTCTAACTATGTCAATTATCGAGTCAAACGTGCGGTTAAAAAGTCAACAGAAAGCTATTTTAGCGATTTATGCATAATCTGTAATGTATATGTTATGGAACCTGTTTTGACAATCATAAAACATGATAATAAGTATATAAACTTGTTTGCGCTCGTTTGAATCGATCATTTACTATATTGAACCGGTTCGGAGCCGAAAGTCGCATAAGTTTGACTTTTGCTTTGACTTCAGTTCTGACCCGTTTTAGTGAGGTATAAATATACCTTAGGACTCTCTTAGGACCAGGTCACATGTTGGTATACGCCTCTGTGGTCGGTTCATGAGTTATCCAAGTCTTTTACGTATTTCCGTCATTCGCCTAAAAATTGACCGTAACGGCCTTTTAAAATTAAAACGAGTATTTCGGACACGTCAATGGACCAAAACCTTGCTTGTTAAATTATAAGCATGTCCTTAAAGTTTCACGTCAATCCGAGGTCTAGAATGAGAGTTATGCTAAAAGGCGCACTTTTAAGAAAGTTTTGTAATTAACGGCGCAATTAGCATAACGCCCATCTAACCCAAGTTTTCGTCACCAAAACTTTTACCCACTGTGGTAAAATAATATTTTGGGAATTTTAAAGATTTTTAATAATTTTTACCTTGCTCATAACCTGCGGTTATGGCTACGGTTCGGTTAATACCGAATATGCCCTTTTTGGCCAAAACGGGAGTTCTACAAGGTCTTTTGACCCGATTCCAGTTGCCACTGGTTTTAAATAATAAATAAAGTATTTTAAACTTAATAAACTGTTCGGGAAACTCAGATTTCCTGTAGAACCCGAAAAGCTCTTTAAAAGTCTTTAAAATGACCGAAAAGCCCCTACGGGGCATAATATTAACTTAAACTCGTTACGGGCATTACGGAAGGTATCCTACTGATACCAAAATACTTTTAAGGCATATTGACTTAGGAAATAAGCGTAGGACACTTATGGTTAACCGTTTCGCCTATTTGCGCACACGGTACGGCCCATGGAACTAGTTTTCGTGCAATAGCCGATATGGGTCAAATTATATTATTTGAACCCCAAAATCCAGAGTATGAACTATAAACCCATATAAAACAGGTCACTGAACTTGTTGGGTCCAAATCATACTCCATTCTCGGTTTTCGCCTTTTCGTGCGAATTAACCATATCTATATATCGGAATCAACCGGTTTAAGCTACGGCTAATATAAGGACCGTTAGGATTCTAAGAGGTTAATTAAAAACCTTCGTTCCAGATTAGGAGCCCCAGTAAAAGCTATCGGTGACTTGATCCAAATTAAGGATTAATACTTGTAAAGGTAAATACTTTAACTTATTTCCCCTATATGGGCTTGGGTTACGGTATATTAATACCGCTTGATTGAGCATTATATAATTCCATCGCTTAGGTGGTTAATTGATTAAATATGATCGGCTCATTTAAACAGTTTTGTTGCTTATAAGCCTTTGGGGGGTTTAATGACCGTTGTCCCGGATATCCTTGGCATCATTTTACGAAATGGCCACGACCATCGACATCCCGGTGTAGGCGTACACCCGGTATAAAGTGTCGACATTAAAATTAAAAGATGTAGCCGTTGGTTTTTATACTACGGTTTTACGCAAACGTGGTGTGTCTATAAATCTTAAACCCGGCACGACCCGGGCTACTGAACGCATAAAAGAACATGTAAAACGTTCACAAGATCATTATGAATTTTCCCAAGTTATAAAAGAGTTTGTGCCTTGTGCATTCAAATCAATTTTAATAAACATTTTCAAATGTGTCAGTTGAATGTATTTACCAGTGTAAACTGACGTATTTTCCCCAAAAAGATTAAGTGCAGGTACCTAAACGTAATTGGCTGGTATTAGCTCCCTAGCGTCGGGATAAGCCTCGCAAGCTTGATTGCAGTATCTAATGGAACAATACTTTATATCTATTTACGATCCACTGTGGATATATTCAACCCTGTAATACATTTTGATATTACAATCAGAGGTTGAAATTTATATATTTATCTTATGCTTCCGCTGTGCATTATATAATTGTGTGGTTTGACTATATTGTTGCCAACATCGTCACGGTAATCCCCCACCGGGCCCACCGGTGAGACACGTGGAAATCGGGGTGTGACAGGACCCTTACGTTCCATAGTTTTCACCGTTTGTCACTTTTAGTCCCTTTAAAGTACACTTTCACATACCGGAACCTTATGACACGTGTCAATACATTATTGGACGAAATTTTTCGAGGTGTTACATCCTCACCCCCTTAAAAGAAATCTCGTCCTCGAGATTTACTGAAACAATTGAGGGTATTTCTCTTTCAATGTGGGTTCCACTTCCCACGTATATTCGGGACCTCTACGGGCATCCCATTTGACCTTAACAATAGGCACGTGCTTCCTTCGAAGCTTCTTCACCTGTCGATCCTCGATCGATAAAGGTTTTTCCACAAACTCCAGACTTTCGTCTATGTGTATATCTGTATGCGGTATAACCAGTGATTCGTCAGCGAAACACTTCTTCAAATTACAGATGTGGGACACATTATGAATAGCGCTAAGTTCTTCAGGCAAGTTTAACTTATAAGCGACTGACCCGACACGCTCGACAATCTCGAAGGTCCTTTGAATCTCGGGCTTAGCTTGCCTTTCTTACCAAATCGCATCGCCCCTTTCCAGGGTGGTACCTTAAGTAACACTTTTTCACCTACTTGGACGTGAAAATCTTTGCGCCTTGGATCCGCATTTGATACGGGTTTATCATTATATCACAAGTCTTCCAATCATTATGTGATAGTGCTTCTTGACCTATTGGCGAAACACATCCCTTAATCCTTAGGGTGTAATACATCGCGAGCTCCACCAAGCTCCTTAAATAGGCCTTTAGCTCATAAGTTATAGGTTCTATGATACATTCGATTCCTTCGAATGATTTTTACATATAATCAGAGCTTAACTAGCCTTTTACTTATTAATTTGGCACACCCTTCCAGGGTGATGTCTTTGATGAACCTTATTTCTTAACAAGGACTTAGGAGGGTTGCTATTTCCATGAATCCTTGATTCTCTGCCGAATACTGGCAACTTATAGATGGCTATGGATTTGCTCGATCTTATTCGTTGTTTCCAAGGTAACTTTTAGATCCTGATAATTGGACTTACCAATTTTTTTTTGTCTGGCAATAGATGTTTAATATCTTATCTATACAAGGTCTCCCAAGGAGCAGCCTTGATACTTATACATCAACTATTATAGAAAAGCTTATCTTAAATGTAAAATGGTTATTCCAACCATTACTTAAAACTAATCTTAAGGGATAGTTAATTCTCACAGTTAGTCGAACAATCGACGATCCTGGTCAGCTGATGGAAATTCTTAATTGTTGCCTAATTTGGGTTGCGGTATTCAATGCATAAGCAGAATGAACCGTCTTTCTTAATTAACAATACCGATTCCTTCAGGATATCGAGTTAGGCTATATGAATCATTTATTTTAAAACTTACTTAATCGGGGTTTCGATTCTTCCAATGATGGTACTAGCTACCTTGAAGGTTTCATAATAGAATAACCCGAAATGGGATATAGATCTTAACTCTACTTGCCTCTCAAGAGGTGAACATGGTAATTCTTATAAAGAAGCTAATTATGACACATAAAGATGTCAGAGATTTCCGTATTCTCAGGCTTTGGCTAATCTATCGCTGACGGTGTCAGATAATTGACACATTCCCTTTACCATTGCAAAGATGCCCTAAGTAGAGATACTTATAAGGACATTTTTATATAGGATATCTTCTTTGAATACTACTAGTCGACTTTAGTACAATATGACTATTGGGATATCTTCGGGGATCCCATGCATTAAACCTCCATACTGATCAGGCATGGAAGCAATCTATGGGACACACCAGGATACGCAAATCCTCATATGGCACTTTTATCAAACATAGTTCGGCATTCGCAGGCGATATAAAACAATGAGAAGAAAAAGAGAAAAATAATAATTAAAATAACATATGTTGTCGTATTCTATGCGAAGAAAGAGTACTCTTAGATCTTTCGGAAGGATCCCTTGCCGATACGAGAAGAATCGGTTACTAAGGTTTCCTTGGTAATTTATACCTTGTGGCTAATATAAGGTTTACCAGGCTTATGGTTTATGAAGGTTTATTATTATACAAGTGCTTATATTTAATCGAAATGGAAGTTTTCACAAACTAGGCGTCTAGCTCGGTTGGCTATGCGCGCGAAAGGGTGCGGCCTAGACCCAGATTCGATTCCGGGGACGGCCGGTTCTACCATTTTTGCGACTTATCGATTTCTTGCAGGAACGGAAAAATAGTCCTGGTAAATTTTCTACTTGTAAGTTTTACCTTACACTTAATACATATATATATAGTCCTTATGAAGAGTTTTAAAAATTTGATATACTTATAGTTTACGAAGGATTTACTGGTATCCGAACCAAAATAAAACCCTTAGCATTTAAATTACTAGTAAAACGACAAGGAATTGTACCTGATGTCATTATTTATGGGCCAACTTAGACACTTTAGGCGCTTTCAATTTTTTTTTTTTTTGGCTCTACTTCCTCCGCCGCATTTCCTTCGACATATTTAGGGCACGTAGTCTTGATGTGGCCTTTCTTATTACAGCCAGAACAAACTGCATTCTTCATGTCCTTACCGTCCAATGCTTTATGTCCCTTAGACTTGCAGATCCCACAAGCCCTGGGCTGTGATTTGGATCTTAGTTCGAACCTGCATTTCCCATAATGGCGCTTCTTGCAGGTCTCACATACTGGTTTCTTGTCAGACTTTTGTTTGTTCTTTTTCTTAGAACTCTGGGAGTTATCTACCTCCCTTTTCCTTTTTAGTTCATCCTTTGCATCTGAGACATGAACGAGATCCTCCTTAAGAGCAAGGAAATGTGGTCCTAGATAAAACTTGGACCGAGCAGCATGGGGCTCCTTTAACTTTTTCACAGCCTTCTTCACAGCTTTTCCAACGGCTGCGTCTATCATATTTTGAAGAACATCTTTGGAAATTCTAAGGTTTACAATTTCAGCATCATTAGCATGTGTCGCGTCATCAATGGCGCGATTGACTGTTATCTTACCCGAGTTTGCCATACTCGATATTGGTTCCTAATACCAATAAAACAATTTCTTAGTTGAAATCCAACAACTGCTATTTTTCACTCTGATGGCCTTAATATATACTAACCATGGTGTCAATCACCTATACAGGCTATTATAGCACTAACATTATTAATGAACGTTATTTAAAATATATTAATACTACTTAGCCTAGGTCGCAAAAAGACCATCAATGGCATTAAGGATTTGGACCTAGTCCATTACTTTTCTGACAGAGAATCAAAACGTCACATCTGTCTTTATTAAAGAATTTAGGTAGCTTGAAAGCTTGCCATAGGAATATCAGAAAAGAGTGATTCCTATTTAGATATAAAATATCCATCTAAGGTTTGATGGAGCATTTTCTAAAGTATCATCGGCCAGTTCCTTCTTCGTATAAAATGACCGAAGTCCTACTAAGACGGAGACAACAGTTCTCAACAGTGATCGTTCATTATTGAATCACATGTGTCAGTATCAATTAAATTTCTGCATAAACTGCTTGATAAGGAAAAGTACCTGCTGTATAGTTATCCTTCCTAGCATTCATCCAGAAGACTCATGCATTTTTTTTCCTGACCTCTCAGGCTTCTTTATAAGCTTTGGGCAGTTGGTTTTGATGTGCCCTTCCTCGTTACAGTTGTAGCATGTGGCGTTCTTTAACCCCTTGCAATCTAAGGTTTTGTGGCCCTTGGTCTTGCAAATTCCACACAATTTAGCGCGTGGGTCTATTGTACATTTTCCAAAATGCTGCTTTTTGCAGTTATTGCATTTGGGTCTGTTATCAGACTGACTCGAGTTCTTCCTAAACTCAGAATCTTTCCCACGCTCCGAGCTTCCCTTCTTCTTCTTGTTAGTTTGATGAGAGTTTTCCTCCTCTCTTTCTCTTCTTCTCTCGCCAGAAGCCTTAACAGACTTAATTCTGATTGCATCTAAGGTGAGAGATAAGGATAAGTCCACCGCGGACCTATATGTGGTTGGCCTAGATGCTTTAACATTCCCTTTTATCTCTGGTGCTAGGCCTCCAATGAAACGTGCTATGCGTTTAGGTTCAGGGTGTCACACCCCGATTTCCACGTGTCTCACCGGTGGGCCCGGTGGGGGATTACCGTGACGATGTTGGCAACAATATAGTCAAACCACACAATTATATAATGCACAGCGGAAGCATAAGATAAATATATAAATTTCAACCTCTGATTGTAATATCAAAATGTATTACAGGGGTTGGATATATCCACAGTGGATCGTAAATAAACATAAAGTATTGTTCCATCAGATACTGCAATCAAGCTTGCGAGGCTTATCCCGACGCTAGGGAGCTAATACCAGCCAATTACGTTTAGGTACCTGCACTTAATCTTTTTGGGGAAAATACGTCAGTTTACACTGGTAAATACATTCAACTGACACATTTGAAAATGTTTATTAAAATTGATTTGAATGCACAAGGCACAAACTCTTTTATAACTTGGGAAATTCATAATGATCTTGTGAACGTTTTACATGTTCTTTTATGCGTTCAGTAGCCCGGGTCGTGCCGGGTTAAAGATTTATAGACACACCACGTTTGCGTAAAACCGTAGTACAAAAACCAACGGCTACGTCTTTTAATTTTAATGTCGACACTTTATACCGGGTGTACGCCTACACCGGGATGTCGATGGTCGTGGCCATTTCGTAAAATGATGCCAAGGATATCCGGGACAACGGTCATTAAACCCCCCAAAGGCTTATAAGCAACAAAACTGTTTAAATGAGCCGATCATATTTAATCAATTAACCACCTAAGCGATGGAATTATATAATGCTCAATCAAGCGGTATTAATATACCGTAACCCAAGCCCATATAGGGGAAATAAGTTAAAGTATTTACCTTTGCAAGTATTAATCCTTAATTTAGATCAAATCACCGATAGCTTTTACTGGGGCTCCTAATCTGGAACGAAGGTTTTAATTAACCTCTTAGAATCCTAACGGTCCTTGTATTAGCCGTAGCTTAAACCGGTTGATTCCGATATATAGATATGGTTAATTCGCACGAAAAGGCGAAAACCGAGAATGGAGTATGATTTGGACCCAACAAGTTCAGTGACTTGTTTTATATGGGTTTATAGTTCATACTCTGGATTTTGGGGTTCAAATAATATAATTTGACCCATATCGGCTATTGCACGAAAACTAGTTCCATGGGCCGTACCGTGTGCGCAAATAGGCAAAACGGTTAACCATAAGTGTCCTACGCTTATTTCCTAAGTCAATATGCCTTAAAAGTATTTTGGTATCAGTAGGATACCTTCCGTGACGCCCGTAACGAGTTTATGTAAATATTATGCCCCGAAGGGGGCTTTTCGGTCATTTTAAAGACTTTAAAAGGGCTTTTCGAGTTCTACAGGAAATCTGAGTTTCCCGAACAGCTTATAAAGCTTAAAATACTTTATTTATTATTTAAAACCAGTAGCAACTGGAATCGGGTCAAAAGACCTTGTAGAACTCCCGTTTTGGCCAAAAAGGGCATATTCGGTATTTACCGAACCGTAGCCATAACCGCAGGTTATGAGCAAGGTAAAAATTATTAAAAATCTTTAAAATTCCCAAAATATTATTTTACCACAGTGGGTAAAAGTTTTTGGTGACGAAAACTTGGGTTAGATGGGCGTTATGCTAATTGCGCCGTTAATTACAAAACTTTCTTAAAAGTGCGCCTTTTAGCATAACTCTCATTCTAGGCCTCGGATTGACGTGATACTTTAAGGACATGCTTATAATTTAACAAGCAAGGTTTTGGTCCGTTCACGTGTCCGAAATACTCGTTTTAATTTTAAAAGGCCGTTACGGTCAACTTTTAGGCGAATGACGGAAATACGTAAAAGACTCGGATAACTCATGAACCGACCACAGAGGTTTATACCAACATGTGACCTGGTCCTAAGAGAGTCCTAAGGTATATTTATACCTCACTAAAACGGGTCAGAACTGAAGTCAAAGCAAAAGTCAAACTTATGCGACTTTCGGCTCCGAACCGGTTCTATATAGTAAATGATCGATTCAAACGAGCGCAAACATGTTTATATACTTATTATCATGTTTTATGATTATCAAAACAGGTTCCATAACATATATATTACAGATTATGCATAAATCGCTAAAATAGCTTTCTGTTGACTTTTAACCGCACGTTTGACTCGACATTTGACATAGTTAGAGTGGTGATCAGGGGGAACCATTTTAGAGGTTTATTACCCACATAAATACCAACTCATAACCACTTTTGATTCGTCATAAGACTGAACCATTACTGATTTATTGTAAAGTCAAACCGTAGTTACGACGGTTTGGTTCTTAGCCATTTACTAAGGAAATGTGACACCACAAAGGGTTAGATCACTTACAGAAGTTGTGTTCTTGCTTATGGAGCAGAGAAAGATGCTTGGAGCTTCTTAGAATGATCAGTAGTTGTGTTTTGAGTTGTGTGAATGTTGTAACTACAACATTGCTATTTATAGTGCAAAATGAACCTCAAGATCATTCCACATTGGCCTATACTGATCATGGATCATGGGCAGGTGTCCCTAAGGTGTATGGGTCGAGTAGGGGGCGCCCATGCTTCATTAATTGAGGATTTGATCGTTCACAAGCTCCAAAAGGCAAGAAACTACAACTTTCTGCATCTGGGCACTAAACGCGGCCCGCATGGGAGTTCCCATGCACTATAACGCGGGTCGCCTGAGTTTGATAAATCAGATGCGTAATTGAGGTGGCTCGCGGCCCGCCTCAACTTAAACATAACCTTCACGCGGGTCGCGAGAGGTTAAGATTTCAGAATTTTTAAATCTTTTGTTATGATTACAGAATCTGGCCATTAATAACGAAATCTTTCGTAATGATTTGCCTGACGTTTCGGTTTTGAAGGGGTAACTTTGCGGTTTGGCCCTCGGTTATTTACCGATAGGGGCCTCGTGTTATTTACCCGCATTATTAAGTCCCCGGTTTATTTATTAATTATATTGGAAAGCCTTAACTTTCACTGTTGACGCTTTTAACCCTTCTTCTACGAATTCGATCGTAACTTTCTCGTTTCATATCGAAACTTCGCGAAATTCATATATATTATTTTAGTGAGGGTATAATACCGTTACAAAGTCTTTGGAACGTTAAAGGGTCACTCAGAGGTATTATTAAACATGTTGACACAGTTAACCCCTGTAGTTTGTAATCTCTCACTTTCTTCCGCGTTTTGTTTTTGTACGATCTATAATTTATTCGTTTGAAGGTTTAAGCATTATTTAGGGATACTATACAGTATATTTACCCTTGTTGACATTTATAACCCTCGAATTTATATACTTTCAAGGTTTGTCAAAATTAGTCCTTTATTTATTATAGATGCCACGTGTAAACAAATGACACGTGTTAACACATCATTGGACACAAAAATTCGAGGTGTTACATCCTCACCCCCTTAAAATAAATCTCGACCCGAGATTTACTCAAATAAATAGGGGTATTTTTCTTTCATTGTAGCTTCGACTTCCCATGTATATTCAGGACCTCTACGAGCATCCCATTTGACTTTAACAATCGGTACGTGCTTTCTGCGAAGCTTCTTTACCTGTCGATCCTCAATCGACAAAGGTTTTTCTATAAACTTTAAGCTCTCATCTATATGCACATCTGTGTGTGGAATCACCAACGATTCGTCGGCGAAGCACTTTTTGAGATTGCAGATGTGGAACACATTGTGAATTCCATTGAGCTCTTCAGGCAAGTTTAGTTTATAGGCAAATGATCCGACTCGTTCAATGACCTCAAAAGGCCCTATGTATCTCGGACTCAGCTTGCCTTTCTTGCCGAAACGCATCACCCCCTTCCAGGGTGACACCTTAAGTAATACTTTTTCACCCACTTCGAAGTGAAAATCCTTACGCTTTGGATCAGCGTAGCTCTTCTGCCTATCGCGGGCAGCCTTGAGACGTTCCCGGATCTGGACAATCTTGTCCGTCGTCTGGAAAACAATCTCTGGTCCCGATAATTGGACCTCTCCTACTTCCGCCCAACAAACAGGCGATCTGCATTTCCTACCATATAATGCCTCAAAAGGCGCAGCCTTTATGCTGGTGTGGTAGCTATTATTGTAGGAGAATTCGATCAGGGGTAGGTTTTTATCCCAATTACCACCTAGATCGATCGCACATGCACGAAGCATGTCTTCTAGCGTTTGGATAGTACGCTCACTTTGACCGTCCGTCTGTGGATGGTAAGCCGTACTAAAATTTAAACGCGTGCCCAAAGATTGTTGGAAACTTTTCCAGAAGTGAGATGTGTATCTAGTATCCCTGTCGGAGATAATAGACACAGGTATGCCGTGTAAGGCTACAATCTTATCAACATAAAGTTGGGCTAACATATCGGAGCTATACGTCTCCTTGATGGGTAGAAAGTGAGCTGATTTAGTCAGCCTATCGACTATGACCCATATTGTATCGTTTCCTTTCCTGGTTTTGGGTAACTTGGTTATGAAGTCCATAGTTACACATTCCCACTTCCACTCGGGAAGTTCAGGCTGTTGTAGCAAGCCAGATGGCTTTTGGTGCTCGGCTTTGACTTGAGCACAAGTCAAGCACTTTGCTACATGGGCGGCTACAGACTTTTTCAAGCCTATCCACCAATAATTTGCCTTTAAGTCTTGGTACATTTTATCAGCACCAGGATGGACTGAGTATTTGGAACTATGGGCTTCCTGGAGAACAACATCTCGTAGTCCCCCATAAATCGGAACCCATATACGTCCATTCAGCCTAAGAATTCCATCCTTGCTAAGAGTCAACTGCTCCTCAGTTACTCCCAGCTTTTCATTAGGATAATTAGCCTCCAACACAGCCTCACGCTGCGCAGCTAATATCCTTTCCATCAAATTATTCTTAACCTCAATGCTCTTGGCATTGATTCGAATGGGTTTTACCCTTTCTTTCCTGCTCAAGGCATCGGCGACTACATTCGCCTTGCCGGGATGGTACCTTATTTCACAGTCATAATCGTTCAGGGTTTCCATCCAACGGCGTTGCCTCATGTTCAGCTCTTTCTGGTTGAACAGGTGCTGGAGGCTTTTGTGATCAGAATAAATCACAAATTTAATACCATAAAGGTAATGTCTCCACAACTTTAGTGCAAATACAACGGCACCCAACTCCAAATCATGGGTGGTGTAATTCTTTTCATGCACTTTTAATTGCCTTGAAGCATAGGCAATCACCTTGCCCTTTTGCATAAGCACACACCCCATGCCTGTGTGTGACGCATCGCAGTAAACCACGAATTCATCTGTACCTTCTGGTAATGTCAGCACAGGTGCGTTGCTTAGCTTCTGTTTCAGGATTTCGAAGGACTCTTGCTGCTTTGGGCCCCAAATGTACTTTTCTTTCTTCTTGGTCAAAGAAGTCAAGGGCGCAGCAATCCTCGAAAAATTTTCAATAAATCTCCGGTAGTATCCTGCTAAACCCAGGAAACTACGAATTTCGGTAGGCGTCTTTGGCTCCTGCCAGTTCATGACCGCCTCTACCTTAGCGGGATCCACTTGGATACCACGCTCGCTCACAACGTGTCCTAAAAACTGGACCTCTCGTAGCCAGAATTCACATTTCGAGAATTTGGCGTAGAGTTTCTCACGTTGTAGTAATTCGAGAATGCAACGGAGGTGCTTCTCGTGGTCATCTTGATTCTTGGAATATATAAGGATATCGTCGATGAAGACTATGACGAATTTGTCCAAGTATGGCTTGCAAACGCGATTCATGAGATCCATGAACGCAGCCGGTGCATTTGTGAGCCCAAAAGGCATCACTAGGAACTCGTAATGACCATAGCGAGTCCTAAATGCAGTCTTGTGTACATCTTCATCTCTGACCTTTAGTTGATGATAACCCGACCTTAAGTCGATCTTTGAGAAGTAGCTCGCTCCTTGCAGCTGATCGAATAGATCATCGATCCTTGGTAAAGGATATCTATTCTTTATGGTAACTTTATTCAGTTCTCTATAGTCGATGCACAACCGCATCGATCCGTCCTTCTTCTTTACAAATAGGACAGGAGCTCCCCAGGGAGATGAACTAGGTCTGATAAAACCTTTCGCCAGCAGTTCATCCAACTGGGTCCTCAGTTCTTTCATTTCCGTCGTAGCTAATCTGTAAGGTGCTCTGGCTATCGGAGCCGCTCCAGGAATGATGTCAATTCTGAACTCCACTTGTCTATTTGGTGGCAAACCAGGTAGTTCTTCAGGAAAAACCTCAGGGTATTCAGAAATGACTGGAAGATCCTCGATCTTCGGCTTTGGTTCTTCAATTATCACCTGAGCCATGTAAATTACACAGCCTCTGTTCAAACACCTTGAAGCTTTCAGCATAGATACGTCTTCGGGTAATCCGTAATGCGTATCCCCTCGAATGGTAAGAGATTCACCACTCGGAGTCTTTAGGACTATTTGCCTCTTGCCGCAAATGATTTGGGCCTGGTTATGGGATAACCAGTCCATGCCTAGCACGATGTCAAAACCCGCAAGTTTGAAAGGAAGTAGAGATAAAGGAAAAGAATGGTTCCTAATGGACATTTCACATCCTTCTAGAACAGTAGAGACGGTTTCTATCGTGCCGTCTGCTAACTCTACTTCGTATTTCACGTCAAGGGTTTTGATTGGCATATTTAGTAGTTGGCAAAATTTCTGGTCTACAAAGGATTTATCAGCGCCAGAATCGAACAGTACTCTTGCAAATATATTATTTACGAGAAAAGTACCTGTAAGCACATTGTCGTCCTTAACCGCTTCCTTTGCATCCAAGCGAAAAACTCTCGCATTTGATTTCTTCGTCTCTTCCGCCTTCTTGGCATACTTCGGGCAATTACTCTTTATATGCCCCTTCTCATTACAATTATAGCAGGTTGCATCCTTTATCTTTTTGCACTCCACTGTCTTATGATCCTTGGACTTGCATAGCCCACATGGTGGAGTCTTTTGTTGCGACTGTGAACCAGACGCAAACCTACACTTCCCGGAGTGAGGTTTCTTGCAGACCTTGCAGTGAGGTCTTCCATCAGCTTGCCCCTCCTTCCTTGCCTCCGACCCTCTCTTGCCTTCACCGCTTCCACGGTGCTTTTTCCCAGACTTTCGTGAGGTATCATCCTCACGTTTTCGTTTTTCGGCCTCCTTGCTCCTTTGTGCCCTCAGACGGACAGCATCAAGTGTAAGGGACAAGGAGAGGTCAGTAACTGACCTGAAGGTCGTTGGCCTAGAGGCCTTCACGCTGGCCTTGATCGCCGGCTCTAAGCCCCCAATGAAACGGGCAATCCTTCTAGGTTCTGGTGTCACAAGATATGGCACCAGGCGTGACATAGTGTTAAAACTTGTCAGATATGCTTGACAATCCAGGTTTGTCATCACTAGTGAGACAAAATCTGCCTCAATCTTCTCAACCTCGTGCTGAGGGCAGTAGTTTTCTTTTATGAGGGTAATAAACTCCCCCCATGACATCTTGTATAAGGCAGACTTACCTGAAGCCTGCACCAGAGCTCTCCACCACGCCAGGGCCTCGCCCTTGAATGACTGGGACACAAACTTAACCACGTCCCTCTCAGCGCACCCGCTAATGTCCACTATCGTGTCCATCTCGTCTAGCCAGGTGATACAGTCAACAGCACCTTTCTCCCCTGTAAATTCACGGGGCTTACATGATACAAAGTATTTGTAGGTGCAACCCTTAGCACTGGACGCATCAGTATATTCTCGATCGCGATGAACGCTGTGCTCAGTAGACGAATGTTTGTCGTCATCTTTCTTGGGTTCAGAGGGTGGTTTGGAGTGTGTCTTTGGTTTAGAGGGTGGTTTTGACACAATTCTGCCTTGAGACTCAGTATGTTGACGATCAATAGCTGCCTGAACAGCATTGCCAATCAGAGCCTTCAGTTGTGCGCCTGTCAAATGCACTGACGCATTGTCATAGTCATCTTCGTTTGTGTGGCTGTTCTCTCCATTGGGATCCGCCATTGTAACTTGAATCTGTTACAGAAGATAACAAAATTTTAATTTAGGAGATTATTATATGATTGTCTTTTATGACAATTTGTCAACCATGGTACAGAGACCATATTTGGTTAACTTTTTATTTCATTAAATATTAGGATTTGAACATATCCTATTTTAACTATATAAATAGTATTGGCGGCATAAAGCCTAATCATGATGATGTTTTATAATGTTAGCCGAGATTTCAGAGAATCAAAGGCATAGAGAGTTGAACCGTAGTTCTTTTATCTCTTTCTGACAGAGAGTCATAGACTACCACTGCCTTTTGTCTTTATAAGACAATTATTATGGCCCATAGGCACTACACCTCTAATGGATGTTTTAATATGGTTGGCCCGTAGGCACTACATCACTAATGGATGTTTTAATAATATTGGCCCGTAGGCACTACATCACTAATGGATGTTTTAATGATACTGGCCCGTAGGCACTACATCACTAATGGATGTTTTAATAATTCTGGCCCGTAGGCACTGCATCACTAATGGATGTTTTAATAATACTGGCCCGTAGGCACTACATCACTAATGGATGTTTTTAATAATTCTGGCCCGTAGGCACTGCATCACTAATGGATGTTTTGATATTTCTGGCCCGTAGGCACTGCATCACTAATGGATGTTTTAATAATACTGGCCCGTAGGCATTGCATCACTAATGGATGTCTTTATAATACTGGCCCGTAGGCATTGCATCACTAATGGATGTCTTTATAATATTGATCACCTTCATTGGTGATTTAACCCACGATTTATATATCATTTAGTTGGGTTCTGAAATCCTTAAAGGATTATTGTATAAGAATGACGTGCGTGATTTTAACGAATCACATCTGCCATGAATGTTAACATGCGTACAGAGGTTAACAGGGAATCAGAATCCTTTCAGTTAGGTCGTACCATCTTGACTAGATCTTAACAGACCCCAAGCTAGGTTTCACCTTTTAAGATTCTTTATTTAGGCAGATCAATATAAAAGGAATGGTTTTGATTTATTTTTATATATATTAAAACAAAACTCATAACATTCATTCCAAAATCTCAAATACAATTACATATTGCCCTAAACGGGTCTTTCAAATAATACATACCTCCATAGAGGTTTTAAAATAAGTGACAAGTCCACGCAGGGACTAGTACAAGATAGGTGTCCATGCAAGGACTAAAGGTAAGTCCACGTAGGGACTGAAATACGATAAGTTGTCCACGCAGGGACTTATTTCAAAGTAGAAATTACATTCGTATAACTATTAAGGGCTAATGGTCACGTTTCTTCTTTTTGCCCTTTAGTAGGTTCGCCAAGCCTTTGAGAAATCCTCGGTGGCTTTTCTTTTCTTCCTCGAACTCTCTCTCCACACGATCTAGTCGATGGAGTATTTCTTCCTGTTCAGGAGGAGAGAAACGTGGCTGTGGCGCTTGATGCGGAACTGGAGGTCTGGGAGGTATTGGATACCCATGAGCTGAGTAATCCGGTGGTCCCATGTTTCCATGTGCTCCGTCAGGGTAGCGCGCATTATATCTAGCCGACACCACATATGGGTCGCGCTCATAGCCGTAGTTGTATTGTGCTTGTGACGGTTCGAACGGATTGTAAGCCGTTGGACCCGTATAAGCAGGTATGGGTTGGTCATACCCAAATGGTGGCGAATTTCGTGCAGTAGGTGCAGAGTTCGCCTCCTGTATAGGACTTGAAGGTCCTTCTTCTTGTAGCGGCGGATAGTGGCTACTACTAGAATGTCGAGGAGTGCTGAAGTGGATACCCCCTCCTCCTCGTGTAGTCATACGAGCATTTGTCCTCCTACGCCTCGGCGGATCAGGTATTACTGGTTGTGCCGGTGGCGGAGGTGGTGGCGTAACTGCCTCAAAGCGTGAATCCTCAGAGGGATCCTGTGGATGTCTCGGTTGTTGAGATGTCTGTCGAGATGGCGTGTAGTACCATTCATGTCGGTCAAACATCGCTTGGAAACTGTCAGGTCCTTGATAGGGCGTTCCATGGAAGGATGACCCATCAGAAAGTGGTCTTGTGGACCTAGTGGAACAAAACCTGAAGGTTTCTGGATGTAGTCAGCCGGGTTAAACTGACCTATGTAGTATGGAGTAGGGTCGTCGTAATTCCGGTGCGAAACCGAACGTTGTAGAGGTATGAAGGAAGGTTGTGGGTTGTTGGGATCATTTTCTGAATCTGGCCCAAAGGAGTGCCGGTAGGATGGCGTCGAACTGTGCGAAGTGGAATGCCTCGCGGGTTCGTAAAGATCTCTTCGTCGTTGTGGCTCTTCGCTCCGTGTCATTGAAGGATGTCTTGTACCAGATGGTCCAGCTTCTTTATCGTGATGTGTCACGATTTCTCCTCGGCCTCTTCTTCCCCTTCCTCTTCCTCGGAATATAACGGGTGGCATTTTCCTGCTCCAAAACTTATTAAAAATTCAAATCGAAAATAAAGACAAAAAGGAGTAATAATCCGAATTTGTCCTAAGTTCTTGTCTAGACTCAAGTATGTGCAATTGTGTCATTGAGATTAAACACATTAGGATAGTGTTTAATTCACTCAATGTTGGCTCTGATACCAACCTGTCACACCCCGATTTCCACGTGTCTCACCGGTGGGCCCGGTGGGGGATTACCGTGACGATGTTGGCAACAATATAGTCAAACCACACAATTATATAATGCACAGCGGAAGCATAAGATAAATATATAAATTTCAACCTCTGATTGTAATATCAAAATGTATTACAGGGGTTGGATATATCCACAGTGGATCGTAAATAAACATAAAGTATTGTTCCATCAGATACTGCAATCAAGCTTGCGAGGCTTATCCCGACGCTAGGGAGCTAATACCAGCCAATTACGTTTAGGTACCTGCACTTAATCTTTTTGGGGAAAATACGTCAGTTTACACTGGTAAATACATTCAACTGACACATTTGAAAATGTTTATTAAAATTGATTTGAATGCACAAGGCACAAACTCTTTTATAACTTGGGAAATTCATAATGATCTTGTGAACGTTTTACATGTTCTTTTATGCGTTCAGTAGCCCGGGTCGTGCCGGGTTAAAGATTTATAGACACACCACGTTTGCGTAAAACCGTAGTACAAAAACCAACGGCTACGTCTTTTAATTTTAATGTCGACACTTTATACCGGGTGTACGCCTACACCGGGATGTCGATGGTCGTGGCCATTTCGTAAAATGATGCCAAGGATATCCGGGACAACGGTCATTAAACCCCCCAAAGGCTTATAAGCAACAAAACTGTTTAAATGAGCCGATCATATTTAATCAATTAACCACCTAAGCGATGGAATTATATAATGCTCAATCAAGCGGTATTAATATACCGTAACCCAAGCCCATATAGGGGAAATAAGTTAAAGTATTTACCTTTGCAAGTATTAATCCTTAATTTAGATCAAATCACCGATAGCTTTTACTGGGGCTCCTAATCTGGAACGAAGGTTTTAATTAACCTCTTAGAATCCTAACGGTCCTTGTATTAGCCGTAGCTTAAACCGGTTGATTCCGATATATAGATATGGTTAATTCGCACGAAAAGGCGAAAACCGAGAATGGAGTATGATTTGGACCCAACAAGTTCAGTGACTTGTTTTATATGGGTTTATAGTTCATACTCTGGATTTTGGGGTTCAAATAATATAATTTGACCCATATCGGCTATTGCACGAAAACTAGTTCCATGGGCCGTACCGTGTGCGCAAATAGGCAAAACGGTTAACCATAAGTGTCCTACGCTTATTTCCTAAGTCAATATGCCTTAAAAGTATTTTGGTATCAGTAGGATACCTTCCGTGACGCCCGTAACGAGTTTATGTAAATATTATGCCCCGAAGGGGGCTTTTCGGTCATTTTAAAGACTTTAAAAGGGCTTTTCGAGTTCTACAGGAAATCTGAGTTTCCCGAACAGCTTATAAAGCTTAAAATACTTTATTTATTATTTAAAACCAGTAGCAACTGGAATCGGGTCAAAAGACCTTGTAGAACTCCCGTTTTGGCCAAAAAGGGCATATTCGGTATTTACCGAACCGTAGCCATAACCGCAGGTTATGAGCAAGGTAAAAATTATTAAAAATCTTTAAAATTCCCAAAATATTATTTTACCACAGTGGGTAAAAGCTTTTGGTGACGAAAACTTGGGTTAGATGGGCGTTATGCTAATTGCGCCGTTAATTACAAAACTTTCTTAAAAGTGCGCCTTTTAGCATAACTCTCATTCTAGGCCTCGGATTGACGTGATACTTTAAGGACATGCTTATAATTTAACAAGCAAGGTTTTGGTCCGTTCACGTGTCCGAAATACTCGTTTTAATTTTAAAAGGCCGTTACGGTCAACTTTTAGGCGAATGACGGAAATACGTAAAAGACTCGGATAACTCATGAACCGACCACAGAGGTTTATACCAACATGTGACCTGGTCCTAAGAGAGTCCTAAGGTATATTTATACCTCACTAAAACGGGTCAGAACTGAAGTCAAAGCAAAAGTCAAACTTATGCGACTTTCGGCTCCGAACCGGTTCTATATAGTAAATGATCGATTCAAACGAGCGCAAACATGTTTATATACTTATTATCATGTTTTATGATTATCAAAACAGGTTCCATAACATATATATTACAGATTATGCATAAATCGCTAAAATAGCTTTCTGTTGACTTTTAACCGCACGTTTGACTCGACATTTGACATAGTTAGAGTGGTGATCAGGGGGAACCATTTTAGAGGTTTATTACCCACATAAATACCAACTCATAACCACTTTTGATTCGTCATAAGACTGAACCATTACTGATTTATTGTAAAGTCAAACCGTAGTTACGACGGTTTGGTTCTTAGCCATTTACTAAGGAAATGTGACACCACAAAGGGTTAGATCACTTACAGAAGTTGTGTTCTTGCTTATGGAGCAGAGAAAGATGCTTGGAGCTTCTTAGAATGATCAGTAGTTGTGTTTTGAGTTGTGTGAATGTTGTAACTACAACATTGCTATTTATAGTGCAAAATGAACCTCAAGATCATTCCACATTGGCCTATACTGATCATGGATCATGGGCAGGTGTCCCTAAGGTGTATGGGTCGAGTAGGGGGCGCCCATGCTTCATTAATTGAGGATTTGATCGTTCACAAGCTCCAAAAGGCAAGAAACTACAACTTTCTGCATCTGGGCACTTTACGCGGCCCGCATGGGAGTTCCCATGCACTATAACGCGGGTCGCCTGAGTTTGATAAATCATATGCGTAATTGAGGTGGCTCGCGGCCTGCCTCAACTTAAACATAACCTTCACGCGGGTCGCGAGAGGTTAAGATTTCAGAATTTTTAAATCTTTTGTTATGATTACAGAATCTGGCCATTAATAACGAAATCTTTCGTAATGATTTGCCTGACCTTTCGGTTTTGAAGGGGTAACTTTGCGGTTTGGCCCTCGGTTATTTACCGATAGGGGCCTCGTGTTATTTGCCCGCATTATTAAGTCCCCGGTTTATTTATTAATTATATTGGAAAGCCTTAACTTTCACTGTTGACGCTTTTAACCCTTCTTCTACGAATTCGATCGTAACTTTCTCGTTTCATATCGAAACTTCGCGAAATTCATATATATTATTTTAGTGAGGGTATAATACCATTACAAAGTCTTTGGAACGTTAAAGGGTCACTCAGAGGTATTATTAAACATGTTGACACAGTTAACCCCTGTAGTTTGTAATCTCTCACTTTCTTCCGCGTTTTGTTTTTGTACGATCTATAATTTATTCGTTTGAAGGTTTAAGCATTATTTAGGGATACTATACAGTATATTTACCCTTGTTGACATTTATAACCCTCGAATTTATATACTTTCAAGGTTTGTCAAAATTAGTCCTTTATTTATTATAGATGACACGTGTAAACAAATGACACGTGTTAACACATCATTGGACACAAAAATTCGAGGTGTTACATCCTCACCCCCTTAAAATAAATCTCGACCCGAGATTTACTCAAATAAATAGGGGTATTTTTCTTTCATTGTAGCTTCGACTTCCCATGTATATTCAGGACCTCTACGAGCATCCCATTTGACTTTAACAATCGGTACGTGCTTTCTGCGAAGCTTCTTTACCTGTTGATCCTCAATCGACAAAGGTTTTTCTATAAACTTTAAGCTCTCATCTATATGCACATCTGTGTGTGGAATCACCAACGATTCGTCGGCGAAGCACTTTTTGAGATTGCAGATGTGGAACACATTGTGAATTCCATTGAGCTCTTCAGGCAAGTTTAGTTTATAGGCAACTGATCCGACTCGTTCAATGACCTCAAAAGGCCCTATGTATCTCGGACTCAGCTTGCCTTTCTTGCCGAAACGCATCTTGATGAAACACAACTTGTCTAGACGGAATACTCCTTTGATTTGACAAGTCATGATCATCGTCCTCCCTTGACTCATGCGTTTCAGGAGGGGGCTTACTACGAGCCATAGATAGAGTCTTGGAGTGGGTATCATTTGATTCATCATTCTGTCGATCAAGAGCTCGAGTAACAGCATAATCTATTATTGCCTGCAATTCTGCTCCAGTTACATTAACCTATGATTTTATATGAAACCCTAACCATAAACACATAATTTTCGCCAGACAACCCAGTGGTGTAGCACCACTGGTTCTTCCCTTTTGTGCTGGTGCTACACCAGCACCTCCAATATTAGATTTTTTTGTTGATTGTTGGTGGTGTAGCATGAGCAACTGACCTCCTACCCGTGGTGCTACACTAGTGATGATTTTTCACAGCCACTTGCATCTTGAAATCAACTTTCACTCCCAAAAGCTTTCAAGAATCATTCTAACTCTTTGTGACATTGTTCCAAGATGTAATGCTTCAACAATATAGCTCGTTTCCACTCAATTTTCAACCACGTAACGTATCAAAACCTGTAAAAACGAACTTTGATCAATAGTACGTAATTCTAAATAAAAATAAACTATAAATAATGATAGAATGTACAAAATATACACTAATAAAGGATGTATTTTGCAATACATCAACCATCCACAATATATAAGTTTTTAGGCGTTTTTATATAGAGAAGATGATGTGGAGGAGTGAGGTGATGATACGGAGGAAAGAGAGTCTGATGTATAATTTTTGTTTTCCTCTGTTTGTTCTGTTTGTTTGGTTTGGGGGCTGCACAGCTTCTTGCTGTGTGGTTTTTTGACTTTTTCCCTTCTTTTGGTGGCATGAAAATGTTCAAAAAATGAGTTATGTGAGCAGGGTGGAAGAGAGAGGGGAGAAAATGTTGTTTTTAGGGAGATAGAAAGGGTTGTTCTTATTTAGAAACCTAACAGTATTATCGTTCTAGACGATTTATTAACCATGATATTAAGAATCATAATAGTTAATTTAATTAATTTCATTCAAGGCTTTTATTAGCAACTATATTATGGAATGATATGTATATCGGCACAATAGGCCTAGTCACTTCGGACAATTACTAAATTATAAATTTAGATTTTTATAGGATTAGAAATTGTATAATTAAACAAATAATCCTTTACTAGGCAGGGAGTCATAAACCACAACTGCCACTATATGACATAGTCATAACCCGTAGGTATCAAGTCATAATCAGACTTGTATACAGATAAAATCTGTAGATAATTTATTAAAAAGGGTGACATGTGTGATTTTACGAATCACGCTTAGTCAAGAATGTTAACATGTTTTCAGACGTTAACAGAGAGTTGAATCTTTTCAACCAGGTTTTACCATATTGGCCAGGTCTGTTAATAAGACATTCAAGCTAGGTTCTACCTTACTAAGATTCTTATCAAAATGGCAAATCAAATAAAAATTGATATTTTCCATTTATTTGCATATTAAATTCATGCACATAATTAAAATGAAAACATTTAAATTAACCATTTAAATTAAAGTAAACTAGTACAACTTTTTCCCTAAACGGGACTTTAATTCAAATAACATGAATAACATGCCCGCGCAGGGGCTAAACCAAATAACAACAGTAAAACGACAGACAAAACAAACAAAACAAACCCACGCAGGGGTTAACAGAACAACATACCCACGCAGGGGTAGAATAAGAGAAATATACCCACGCAGGGGTAGAATACAGGAATAAATGTCCACGCAGGGACATGAGTAAAAGAGCTAACAACACAGGATTTAATAATCCTTCTTACTCTTACCCTTAATCAAGTCAACCATCTTCTTGAACATACCGCGGTAGTGTCGGCGATCATTTTGCAATTCTCGTCGCACGTCGTGTATCCCTTGCAGGATTTCTTGGACTTGCGGTGGCGACATCATCGGCGCCGGCGGCGGTGGCTGATACTGCGGTGGCTGTGGAGGCTGCGGCTGCTGGTATCCCTGTGGTGGGAATCCAAAAGCTGATTGTCCCGTAGCCCAGGGACCTCCAAAAGCACTCTCCTGGTTGAGAGGGTTGTAGCCTGAAGCTAACCAGTAGGGATCTCCCGTATAATCATAACCGGGAGGAAAAGTCGGCTCGAAAGGGTTGAACTGTGCTGCGCTAGCATACGCAGGGATGGGCTCTCCAAAGTTCTGCGGCGGTAGTGGCGCAATAGTCGCAGAAGTAACCTCTGAGACGGGATGCTGAGACTCTCCCATCTCTGACTCCTCGTGGAGCGGCGAGGAGCGGCCGCTACCTGAATGTCGAGGGGTGGCAATGCGAATCCCTCCTCGCGTAGACATACGCGCGTTCCTCCTTGGCCTCTGAGGCGGAGGAGGCAAAACCGGTGGTGGTGGTGGTGGCGACGGAGTAATCACGTCGCGCCAAAAGGCCTCAGATGGGTCCTGCTGCAAAGGCGGCTGCTGAAGCTGCTGCTGCTGGGAGTGGTGCTGAGAGTGCACGGGAGAACCGTGGTAAGACTGGTGCATGGGAGAGTTGTGGTGGCTGGGGGTATAAAACCAATCGTGCTGCTTAAACCTCTCCTCGTAGCTGTCAACACCATTGAATGGTGATCCCCTGTATGGTGACCCATCCGATATCTCAATGGGATGGTTAGGCGTGCCGGACGGCGGCAGGGAAGGGTCAGTGTCCTCGTCGACCTCCATCTCGTTACCACCAGAGAAGTGGTCTTCAGGTCCTAGTGGGTTATGACCCACTGGTTCATCCAAGTAAGCATCGGGGTTGTATAGGCCCTGATAAGCTGGTGCTGGGTAGTGGTGAGGTGACTGGTGTAGGGGTATGAAAGATCCATGGGAGTCATGGGGCCCATTTTCAGAATGTGGCCCAAAGGAGTGAGGTAGGGATGGCGAGGTACTCAATGATACCGAGTGCCTGGCTGGCTCGGCGAATGATCTCCAAAGATCATGGGCTGCAGTGTTGTGCGATGCTGATGGGGCTCGCCTGTGCGAAGGGCCTGCCTCGTGGTCATGTGATGTGGCGAATGCTCCTCGTCCTCTTCCTCGAACACGTGGCGGCATGATGAACCTGTCAAAAATTAAACAAGTTGCACAACAAAATATATAAGACAAAGCTAATAATAAAAATAAAGATAAAATAAACGAAATGTCGAACATTTCCTAAGTTCTTTGTCTAGACTCGAAAATCGAGGATTGTGCAATTGTGTAACTGAGATTAAACACAAAGGACTAGTGTTTAATTCACTCAGCGTTGGCTCTGATACCAACCTGTCACACCCCGATCTCCACGTGTCACCGGTGGGCCCGGTGTGGGGTACAGTGACGTGGTTGGCATCGTCATAGACAAACAACACAATATAATAATGCACAGCGGAAGCAGAAATAGATACATTTCAACTTTAAATAAAATGCAATAATAAATATCACAAGTAGTTGAAATGGATCCACAGGCGGATCAAATAAAAATAAGATAAAATTGTTCAACAGTTTATTTGTCGTCCGAGCTTGCGAGACTATAGTGGACGCTCTTAGGAAACAGCCAGCCTAGTTCGTTTAGTACCTGCACTTAACCTTTTGGGAAAAATACGTCAGTTTACACTGGTAAATACAAATCAAATGACTCATTTTGAAAATGATTGAAAATTGATTTAAATGCACAAGGCATAAATATTTTATTAACTTGGGATAATTATGCAATATAAACTTGTGAACGAATTACATGTTACTCGTACATTTGGTGGCCCGGGATCTGCTGTCCGGGCTAAAGATTAAATGACACACCACATTAAAGAGTTATACACGCCGGGTGTACGCCTACACCCCGTGCTCTGGTCGTGGCCATCTCGTAAGATAATGCCAAGGATATCCGGGACACGGTCAATAACCCCCCAAAGCCTAAAGTAAGAACAAAACTGTTTAAACGAGTCGCACAAACTATTCAAGACTGTACACCCGTAGGGTGCAGGATTTGTGCGCTCGATCAAGCGGTATTTTAAATACCGTACCCCAAGCCCGTATAGGGAAAATAAGTCAAAATGTATTTACCTGAGCAAGTATGAATCACAAACGGTAAGTGTAGGTAGCTTTTACTGGGCCTCCTAATCTGGAACAAAGGTTTATAATAACCTATTAGATTCCTAACGGGTCTTTTATTTAAGCCTAAGCTTTGACCGGTTAGTTTTAAGGACGATACGGTACAAGCGCACGATTAAGCGAAAGACCGGATAGAATGTGATTTAGACCCGACAAGTTTGAATACTTGTATAATATGGGTATACTAAATACATTCTGGATTTTGAGATGAAAACGATAACGTTTGACCCGTTTCGGTCAATTTACGCAAACTAGTTACGTAAACCGAACCGAACGCAAAAAGGGCGTTACGGGTAGCCAAAAGAGTCAAATGCAAGTTCCCTGAGATAATATGCTTTAAATATAATATAATATCAGTAAGTTATGTTCTATTATGCCCCGAATAATTTTAAACTCAATTCATGCCTTAGAAGGGCATTTTGGTCTTTTAAGAGATTATAAAAGAGTTAAATTAGAAATCTGAGTCTCAGGTCTGGTTTATACAGAAAATATACTTCATTTAACATATTATAACAGTAGGGTATGACCCATATACCAATCTTATCATTTGAAATCAAACTATGCACCGTAGGGGTATTTTAGTAATTTCACAAGGGCTAAAAATGCCAAAACTGGAAATCTGGGTTCATATACTTATACTTACTGTTATTATATGAAAATATACTAAATACATCAGTAGGTATGAATCTTATATGTTTAAAATGAGTATAACGCTTACTATGCGTTAAAAATGCTAAAAATGCGATTTAGAGCCGTTTCCGGGTTTTAATAAGAAAGCTGAGATTTTTACATTTCCAGAAGGCTCAAAATAATTTATTTAACATATAAAATCAGTGGAAAAAGGTTTCGGGTCAAAAGGATGTATAAAACTCATTTTATGGCTTAAACGGTCAAAACCGACATTAACCGAATCGACTTAGCGATCTATGATCCGATCAGCCAAAAATTAAATAAAAATCATCAAAAATCCCAAAATATTATATAACATCAGTGGGTAAAAAGTTTTGTATCAAAACGTGGCCTGAAATGGGTTATATGCAAAATGCGCCGATTATGTAATAATAAGATATAGTTTTACGATATCGGCCATAACTCAAAATCTGGACCACCAACTGATCCCAAATTTTCGGTGCAAGTTTATAAATTAGAAGTAAAGATTTCTACTCTTTCACTTTTCCAAAAATCACGTTTTATATCAAAAAGGGCAAAATAGTCAACTTTAAGCATAAATCGGAAACATGCAAATGAATCGGCTAAGCATAGACTCAAGTATCAAAAATTCCAGAGAGTTTAACCAAAATAAAAATGGTTCAAAATATACTCTAATACAGATCTCAAACATGCATGCACGGATCCGAATCGATAGTCTACGAAAAAGTCGTTTTATAAGACTTTCGGTTCCGATTCGTATTTATACTCAAGATTGTCGAGTTGATTATGATAAAACACATTCTTACATATGTTATAAGTTATTTATGACGATCAAACAGATTGCATGTCCTCTATATTACCATTTGAGCTATTTTTCACAAAAACGATTTCTGTTGACTTTTTAGAAACAACTTTGACTCGACAAATAGCATGCTTAGAGTGGGAATCAGAGAATACCCTTTTGAGGGTTTGTTTCCCACATAAATACCAACATATCAGTGGTTTCAATTTGAGAAATGACAGAGTATAACTCGTTTAATCGAAAAGTCAAACTATATGAACAACGGTTTGACTTTTAACTAATAATCAAAGCAAGAACGAATTATAAACTGATATAGAAGCTTACAAAGGTCCTAATGAAGCTTAGTTAACACTAGGATGTTGCCTTGTCGTTCAGAATTGCTCCAGAATGCCTTGAGAGCTTTTGCAAAGTTTGGGTGTTCTTGATACAATGCAAGTGCCAAGAAAATGAATGAATGATCTGCTTTATGAGGGGAATTCAGAGGTTATAGAGAGCTTACTGTTGTCCTAGGCATGCAAGGGATTTAATTGGTGCAAAAGGAGGTGGTATTAGCTGTTTTACACTTCAAAAATGGACCAGAATGCAAATAATTCGCGAACTCAGCATCTGATAGTCTCACGCGGCCCGCTTGGGCATGTCCAGGCGGGTCGCCTGGCCTGCTGGTCAGCCAAACAACTTTCACACTTGGCAGATTTGGTCCCTGTTCTTGCACGCGATGTTTCGGCTACTTATCTTGACTCGTAAACCCCCAAACTTGGTTTCTAAGAACCTTGGGACATTTACCAACATGGTAATGTCCTCGGATAACTTTGCGCTCAACCGAAAAGCCATGAAATTTGACGTTGACGCTTTTAACCCCTCAAGTACGGTTTTGGCCATAACTTTCTCATACGTTATCGAAACTTCACGAAATTTTTACCACACATTCTAGTGAGTATATTTTAGCATTACAATGCTTCGGGTCTGCCAAAAGTTCACTCAGAGGTATAAATTCAACATGTTGACACTTTTGGCCCCTATAGTTTGTAATTCCTCACTTTTGGGCATTTTCCGCTTCGTATGATCCATGAACCATCCGTTTAAGGTTATGAACATTATGTAGGGTTATCATAGAGTCTATTTATCCATTGTTGACACTTTGGACCCTTACGTTCCATAGTTTTCACTGTTTGTCACTTTTAGTCCCTCTAAAGTTTGTTTTCACATACCGGAACCTTATGACACGTGTCAAGACATTATTGGACGAAATTTTTCGAGGTGTTACACTTTATTGTACATATAGTGAAAGATAGTCCCAACTTTATCCTAGGACATTTTGTCCAAGTTTTAGGAGAGCCTTTTGTCTGAGTTTTGTATAGGACAAAAGGTCTGAGCTTTGTGTAGTTTGTTTGTCCGGGCTTTCTAGTTTGTCTTGAAAGTCCGGGTTTTGCCTTGTATATATACCTTTATGTGGAATAGAAAGGCGGCGATTCTGTGTGAAATTATGTGCACCTAACCCTAATCATTGTGTGTGTTTTGTCTGGCGGCTGCTTTGTGTGAGTGACGTCATTCATCTTCCTCATCAAGAATACTCAGTGTATTCTTGATTTCTCTCACAAATCTTTGCATACTAGTGTTTCATCTGCAGTGGTTAATCATCAGGTGGATTCCGCACACCTGTTGGTGGCTTTAGCTGAGTGAGATCTTGGATTAGGAGGCCTTACAAGTGGTATCAGAGCAGTGTGCTCATACTACTGTAGGTGTTTCTTAGTTTGAAGGTTTTTGTGAGAAAAGTTCAAACTTTGATAGGGTTTAGTGAGTGTTTAGTGAGTTTTTGTGTTTTATTCATGATTCTTCATTCATATCTAGTGATTTGATGATGGATTTTGAGTAGTTTGGTGATTTTTAGTGTTGTTCTTCATCTGGGTTTTACAGGTGTTTTGGTTCTTGTTCATACAGTGTTTGAAGGTGGAAAAAGAATCCTGAGTTTGATCTTTGGAAGATTTGTCCGTGGTTTAAATTCTGTGTTTGTGTCTCCGGGGTATTGTTGAACTAGTGTGAAGTCACATTGGGGAGATAGTCCGGAGATTGGTTCTTCTGAGTTTCAAACTCCAACTCTTGTCCGAATTTTTACCCTAGTTTACTTAGGTCCGAGTTTTGTTTCCTCTTGGTTTAGTCCGACCGAGTTTCAGTTTCTTGGGTCTGAGTTTTAGAGGGTCTGAGTTTAAGGTTTGCTTAAAGTCCTAATTTTCTAATAACTTTTATAGTCCGAATTTTTAGTTTATAATATTAGTCCGACCTACAATGCTTGTCCGAATTTTCTTAATGTCCGAGTTTATAATACCTAGTCCGACCTACTTTTAGTTTATAATATTAGTCAGAATTTTACAATACTTTAGAAAGTCTTTCTTTTATTCTTTGTCCGAATTTTTTTAGTGTAGTTAGGTCTGAGTTTTATTTTTAGTTTTTAGTAGTCCGAACTTTCGTTTCTTTTTAGTAGTCCGATTTTTTTTTGTGTAGTTAGGTCCGAATTTTTTTGTTTCTTTTTAGTAGTCCGAAATTTTGTTTCTTTTTAGTAGTCCGGATTTTTTTTTGGCTATTTAGTTACTTAGGAAGTCTTTTTAGTAGTCCGAATTTTTTTTTTAGTGTAGTTAGGTCCGAATTTTTTACCCTACTTTATTTAGGTCCGAATTTTAGATAGGGAAGTCCGAATCTTTAACATTTTTTTAGAGTCTGAGTTTTTTAGAGTCTGAGTTTTTTTTTTAGAGTCTGAGTTTTTTTTAGAGTCTGAGTTTTTTAGAGTCTGAGTTTTTTTTTAGAGTCTGAGTTTCTTATCCAAACTAGGAGTCCGACCTTTATTTTATTATTGTTAGCAGTCCGAGCTTTTTTGTTTATTATTATTAGTAGTCCGATTTTTAATTGTTATCTATTATTAGAGTCCGATTTTTAAACTTTCTTTGAATTAGGTCCGAGTTTTGTAACTCTTGGTGAGTCCGAGTTTTGTAACTCTTGGTGAGTCCGAATTTTGTAACTCTTTAGAGTCCGATTGTATAACTCTTGGTGAGTCCGAATTTTATAACTCCTTTAGAGCTCTTGAGTCCGAATTTTATGCCCTAGCTAGTAGTCCGAATTTTACTTGATCTTGACCTAGTCCGAGTTTTGTCTACTTTGAATTAGGTCCGAGTTTTGTCTTTAGAGTCTGATCTTATAGGGTCCGAATTTTATAGAATTTTTTAGTTAGTCCGAATTTTAATAGTCTGAGGTTTATATTCTTAGTGAGTCTGATCTTTTATTAGGTGGTCTGAGTTTAAATTCCTAACAGTGTAGTGTCCGAGTTTTCTGTTTGTGTTTTATTTCAGGTTTTGTGATCCGGGTTTCACACTCTGATTAAAGCTCAGACATTTCACTCCGTGTTTTTCTCTCCGGGTTTTGGACTTAGAAAAACTTTTCAATGACACAGTTCCTGCTTGGTAACCTACTGTTGTTTTCTGAAATGGCAAACAACAATCTGACTGCAATGGTGCAAAACCTCAAGCACAATGCTGAGGTAGGGAGTAACGACAAACCTCCCTTGTTGATAAACGAGCTTGATTTTCCTGAGTGGAAGGAGCGTTTCGAAAGATATGCATGAGCAAAAGACATCAAAATCTGGTTGTGTATCGTTAAAGGATGTGGAGCTACTCCAGTACGTACGTTGACGATTGATATGTATTTGGCACTCACTGACGACCAGAAGAAGTTTTATGACTGTGAAGAGAAAGCTATGTCAATGATAACGATGGCAATGACACAATCTATACTTCATACGTTCCGTAAGAGAAGTAGCTCAAAGGAATTGTGGGGTAGTATGATCCAGCGATATGAAGGAAATGAAATGTACAAGAAGCGACGTCTCGAACGTTTCAAGACTCAATTTGTTGTGTTCAAGGCTTTAAGAAATGAATCATTTGATGACACAGTGAACCGATTTTATCATCTGCTGAACGAACTTGATAGAAGTCAAGAGGGTATCTACACTGAATTTGAGAAGGTTGAGAAGTTTCTGAATTGTCTTTCCAGAGAATGGAATATATACACCGCATTGATTAGAGAGGGTGTTCTCTATGAGGAACTTTCATTGGAAGAAGCTGTTCAGAAACTGAGGGGTTATGCTTGGAATATATAAGATCAAGCACCTGATTTCGAGAAGATCCAAGATCCTCAGTTGTATAAGGCTTCAAAACCAACGGAGAAGGGTAGTAATGGTGGAGTCGGTGTTGCTTTGTATTCGGAGAATGAAGGTTCTGCAAGTGAACACACCTTTATAAGCAACAATGTTAGTTCAAGTGGAACAACCAATTCCAATCAAGGGATGTACTCTTCTAGTGGGGCTCAGAAATCTCAAGGCACAAGTTTGAACATTCCTAAGATAGATGCAAGCTGTTTAAAGTTGATTGAAGAAAACATGAGTCTGTTGGCGTCCTTCATGACTGCCTACGAAAACTTCTGTCTTGGAAAGCTCGTTGAACCGTCAAGTCTCGATGAGGACTTTGATCAGATAGATCAAGACGAAATGGAAGAACTTGATCTACAACTCAATATGGCACTGTTAGTCCGTAGAGCGAAGAAGTTTCTCTTGAAGATGGGTAGGAAGTTCATAGGAGGTCAGACAAAGACTCGAATGGGAGTCGACATGTCAAAAGTAAAATGTTACAACTGCGGTATCTACGGGCATTTCGCACGTGATTGTCGAAAGCCGAAAATGGAAAGATCTGATAGAGACAACAACTCCCGAGGAAATAATTAAAGACCTCACAACAACGCATCAAATGCTACCTCTAACTCAAATGCTCGTTCAAGTGGGTCTGACAATCTTACACCTTCGACAAACAATGCTATGGTGGCTCAACCTCTACAGAGTGTGACTGAGCCTTATGACTGGGGTTGTGCTTTGGAAGACATCTCAGGAGCAATTGTGTCACAAGCATTTATAGCAGAAATTGTGAACGAAGAAGTGTATGAAGAGGTTGTCGAAGAGACTAGTATTGAGGAGCTTGCGGTTGTAGCTGAGGTTCTTGGGGAAGAGTTGGATTCGGGGAATGTTGCTGAGAATGAAGATTCCTCGATTGAAGAGACCGTTGAAAAGTCTAACAAGACAGAAGATGGAGAACAGGGAGAACGTTTTGAATTCAACATCTCCACAGCTGAAATGCAGCAATTTGCGGATGCAGAAGCAAAAAGATTGGAAGAAAACTCCATAGAAAATGAGGCTTGTGCATTCATGGCTGGCATTGAGGTAAAATCATCTTATGTAGATAAGCGATGTGCTAGATGTGTTGAGTTTGTGACTAAGATTGATAGATATGCACTTCATAACACAAACTTAATTGCAGATTTAGAAAAATCCAGAGAACTCATTGCTGTTTTGTCTAATTCGGATAAAGAACACCGAATTAAGATAAAAGCGCTGAAAAATGATATCTCTGAATTTGAGAGACTTGTGGCTCAGGGAAATCTTAGAAATCAGGAATTAAAATCTGAACTTGAAATGAATCAAAATTGTGTTTTGGAAAAGAACAAAATCATTTTGGAAAAAGATAATCTGATTTTAGATTTGCAACGAAAGATTGAAAAGTTCAGGGATTCATCCGAAGTGATGAATTTCTGTATTAACAGCCAACGTCTCAAAGAGTCTGAGGAAGAAATGTTCGGCATTGGTTATACTAAGGTGCCTCCTCCGGTAAACCATAATTATACATCGATGCCAAGCATTGATCCTGAATTGGCAAATTTTGTGCCAACGACCCCTCTGACGGTTGAACCGCAAAGTGAGTCAGAATCCGAGCCAGATGAAGTAACTGACTCAGATCAGTCGAAGATGAGTGGAGTTTCAAAGAAAAATGAGGTGAATCTAGAAAACATTGAAAATTTGATAAGCAATAAGATTTTGGAAATTTTCAATCAAGTTCAAAATGTGAAGTCAAAACCAAAGTCACATGGGAAAACTAAAAAGGCTTTGAAAAACGTCCCTAAAACTGAGTTTGTTAAAGGGGAGGATTTTGTCAAAGAAGAAGTAAAAATCGAAACAGGTTCCAACTCTCAGTTTGTGAACCAAATTTTGAAAAATTCCACCAACGCCTCATCATCTTCGACCGATCATGAGGAACGTCCAAAGAATGCTGCAAAAATTCGCAAATGCTATAAGTGTCGTGGGAAAGGACACTTAGCAGCAGACTGTCCTGATGACAAGGGTAAATCTCTTGTTAATCCTGATCAAAGGAAACCTTTTGTTGAAAAACCACAAAATAAAAAAGTTAATGTTGAAAAGAAAAATGGTAAAAATCAGAAGGTTGAGAAAAACAAAGTGATTAAACAAGAAGTAAAACCAGTTGTCAAGCCAAATGTTAAATCACAACAAAATCAGGGTCAAGAGGAGAAACCCGTTGTTATTAACCGTGGGGACAGATCGGAAAATACATCTCAAAGACATGATACTCGTGAGAAAACCCCTCACAGAAGACAAAATCATGTTACTTTCCAAGCTGTTGAGAATGACCAACGTTCTGGAGGTTCGAACAACAACTATGTTAGACCTCATGCACAGAACAGATTTGTGAATGATCGAAATGCGTCACCCCCCCCCCCCCGATTTCCAAATCAAAGACCGCATTCGGATAATCATCCACGATCATTATCAAGACACGAAGATGCTCCTAGATTTGGTAGGAATTTTGAGCCACCCAGGAATCAAAATTACAGTTACCAAAACTATGGAAGCCGAGGGTATGGAAACTCTGGTTATACCAACAGATCGTCAACTCCGTATAATCCACGATTTGCGGGGACTTATTCCAACAATTTCCCAAATGGAAATGGTGGACACAGAGGCGATGATGGTTATTTCAAAGAGTTTTCTTATGTTGATGAATCAGGACGACCCAAGACCATCATGGCTTGGGTCCCACACTCTAACTAAATTTTTGTTGGGGAGTGTAGGAGCAGCTGAAGAGGGCTATCTATATTTGGTATATCGATAGTGGCTGTTCCAGACACATGACAGGAAATAAAGAGTTATTGAACAATTTTAAACAAATTCGTGGTGGTTATGTGAACTTTGCCGGTGAAAAGGGTGGATACATCACCGGTGAAGGCTCTGTGTCAAATGGAAAAATCACGCTGCATAAAGTGAACTACGTTGAAGAACTGAAGCATAACTTGATGTCGGTTTCTCAAATCTGTGATAACAAGTACACGATGTTGTTCACTGATAAAGCTTGCTTCGTTTTGCGTCCGGGATTTGTTGTTCCTGAAGATTGGATCGTTATGCGGGCTCCAAGGGTGAATAACACATATGTCATGGACATGCGCCCGTTGGTTAACTCGTCTGCTCTAGTGACTTGTCTACTTTCGAAGGCGACTGAAGATCAATCGTATCTTTGGCATAGGAGAATGGGCCACGTGCATCTGCGAAAAATGAACCACTTAGTGAAAAACAACTTGGTGTTGGGGGTTCCTTTACGTAGTTTCAATATGCACAACAAATGTGAATCATGTGAAAAAGGAAAAATCAAACGAAAGCCTCATAAACCGAAAACAGTTAACTCAATCCAAAAACCACTTGAATTGCTTCACATGGATCTTTTCGGCCCGATCCATGTTGCTAGCATTGGTGGGATGTCTTATTGCTTAGTTGTCACTGACGACTTCTCACGTTACTCATTGGTATTTTTCTTAAAAACAAAGGATCAAACTGCTAGTATTTTAAGAGATTTATTCAAACAACTTGAGAAAAATTATTCACTTCCTATTAAGAAAATCCGAAGTGACAACGGCACTGAGTTTAAAAATCATAATATGGATGAGTTATGTCGGGAAATGGGAATAGTTCATCAGTTCAGCGCTCCATATGTTCCTTAACAGAACGGAGTTGCAGAACGGAAGAATCGTACCCTGATTGAAGCGGCCCGCACTATGCTTTCTGAATCAAAATTGCCAATTTTCTTCTAGGCCGAGGCGGTAAACACTGCATGTTATGTGTTAAATCATGTGCTTACTGTCAAAAGAGAAGATATAACGTGTTATGAATTGCTTGAAAACAGGAAACCGAACTTAGCTGGTTTTCAACCTTTTGGGATTAAGTGTGTTATCAAACGCACCAAAGATACTCCTAAAATGGGGGAAGTTGGTGAAGTGGGGTTCTTTTTGGGATATGCCAATGGAACTCCAAACAAACGCGTTTATAACATCAAGAAGCGAACAGTGGAGATCGTGTTTGATATAACACCTTTGAGTTTCGATCCTCCACCGTCCGAATTCGGTCCCAAAAGCGGTTATGATTATGATAAATTATTTGATTCATTTGATCTTCCTGATGTTTCAGAAGAAGATTCGGAGGTTGTATACACACATCTTGTGAACAAAGATGAGGTGGATGCGAGCTGGAGAGCAAGTATTCCTACTAATGTGTCTTCGAATGTTCCAGTCGCTGATTCTTCGACCGTAAATGATGTTGTTGCTGAGCAGATCCCCAATGCAGCTGCTCAAACTACAAGTGGAGATCTATACGTTGACTTTTCAGCATATCCAAATGTTAATGCGTCTTCTGGTAATGATCAAGCTTCTAGTAGTAATGCAAATGCTGAGGGGGAGATTCAATCGAACTTGGGAAACAATCTTCAAGCTCCGGCAATCCCAGTTCCAAGAACAAATATTCATCATCCAGTTGATAATATTATTAGGAATCCAAATGCAGGAGTGCAAACGCGAAGGAGTATTTCAGAGATGCAATGTCTGTTTTCTGCTATCAAGAAAGAAGAAATCTACAATCTTAGCCTGCATGAATGTTTTATCTCTCAGATAGAGCCGAAGAACTATCAAATGGCTGTGAAGGATAATTCTTGGTGTGAGGCGATGCAAGAAGAGTTAGCTCAGTTCGACAAGTTAAAAGTGTGGAATTTGGTCAATCTTCCAAAAGGCCAACATGCAATCAACACGAAATGGGTTTTCAAGTGCAAGAAAGACGATAAGGGTGTCGTTGTCAGAAACAAAGCACGGTTGGTTGTTCAAGGCTTCAATCAGGAGGAAAGGATTGATTATACCAAAGTTTATGCACCGGTGGCAAGACTGGAAGCTATTCGTTTGTTTCTAGCCTTTGCTGCACACATGCGTATCAAAGTCTATCAGTTGGATGTGAAAAGCGCCTTCCTTTACGGGAAATTGCATGAAACTGTGTATGTGTCCCAACCACCAGGTTTCGAAGCTCCAGGGTTAGACAACAAGGTCTATTTGTTGGACAAGGCTCTCTACGGTCTCCATCAGGCCCCTCGAGCATGGTACGAGACGTTGTCAAAGCATCTATTGGAGCATGGGTTCTCGCGTGGTGCGATTGACTCCACACTGTTCATTTGGAAGAAAGGGGGAGATTTTCTGATCGTGCAAATTTACGTTGATGACATAATTTTTGGTTCTTCAAATGAAGAATTGTGTCGTGAGTTCGAAGCGGTGATGAAGTCAAAATTTGAAATGAGCGCGATGGGCGAGTTATCCTTCTTTTTAGGTCTTCAAGTGAGTCAAGGGAAAACCGGGACGTACGTGCATCAGACAAAGTATGTCCTCGAGATTCTCAAAAGATTTGGATTGGAAGATAGCTTACCCTATGACACGCCTCTCCCGACAAATCTCAAGCTTTCACCCGATAATGTGAAAGATCCTGAAGTGGATCCGACTCTATATCGAGCAATGATAGGTTCACTGATGTATCTTACTGCTTCACGACCAGATATTATGTTCTATGTTTGTTTGTGTGCTAGGTACCAATCAACTCCGAAGGAGTCTCACTTGAAAGCAGTTAAGCGTATTTTCAGATATCTGAAAGGGACGCCTAAGCTTGGATTGTGGTATCCAGCTGAAGGTGGTCTGGATTTGATGGCGTATGCTGACGCAGATTTCGGAGGGTGCCGGATGAACAGAAAGTCAACCTCTGGCGGCGCACAACTTCTTGGGAATCGTCTTGTCTCTTGGCAATGCAAAAAGCAAGTTGTCGTTTCTCTATCCACGTGCGAGGCTGAGTACATTGCTGCTTCAAGCTGTTGTGCTCAAGTTTTGTGGATTCAGCAGCAAATGAGGGACTACGGTTTGAATTTTACTCGAACTCCTATCCTTACCGATAACAACTCTGCCATTTCCATAACAAACAATCCAGTTAATCACTCACGCACTAAGCACATAGATGTTAGGCATCATTCTATTCGCGACTGTGCTGAGAAGGGTTTAATAGAAGTGGTTAGGGTAGACACCTTGGATAATCTTGCCGACCTGTTTACGAAAACATTCGATCGGGCTAGATTTGAAAATCTGGTCCGAATGATTGGCATGATCAACCCAGAGTAAAATGCTTTCAAAACTCGCATAGAAACTTTATTTTATCTTTTCTGTACAGTTCTTACCGCTTTCGAAAAATTGAAAAACTCCAAAAATATTTTACTTAGTTGTAGGATAAATTTCAGAAAAATACAAAAACATTTGAAAAATTTTTAAAAATGAAGTCGTGTTGAGATATAAGGGAAATGATAGTACATCGGTTAGTCGTATCTAATGCAGGACTATGGTTATATAATCAATTAACCGTTAACTGTGACAGCTTCATTATACGTTGCTTCGGTAGGTTTTACGCGTAAAAAAGAACCTGTCTTTGGTATATAAACATAATGAACTGCGTAACTTGTGTGGCACATCTCTCGGATATATGGTCTTGGTACCGTAATTTCGTTTGATAGATTGCCGAGGTTCTGAGATACGTGATCTTTATGTTGTTTATCATCTGGGTATCATGGTTGTTTCTTTTACCGGAAAATAACGGGGACGCAAGTCTAGATCTTCCATGATACCATGCATACGTGTAAATATCCTTAATACATGATGCATTCGACCCAAATAAGTGATAAACAATCACATGTCCCTCAAAATTATGCGGGAGTCAAGTTCGTCTCTTTTTCTGTACGATGGTACTAACCTGTTCACGGACTTGCTCTTGTGCCCTTTGCATCTGAAATTCAAGTTCCTCCTCAATAAGTGATTCTATCACAAAGGACTTGTTTTCAATTCCAAATAAGTGAGTTTCTCACATTAGCTTATACGTCAAAACAGATGATAAATGGTATACTCACCAGTAAGATGATCTCTCGTGCATACCTTGATACGGGAGTATATTCTGAGGTGGGTAAACATAGTTACTGTCAGCTATTAATACACTTAATTCCATATCTCAAAAACAGTGTTCGAAAGCATGCTAAAACTTAAGTGGACCACAATACCGTTGAACGTCTTGAACTGTCAATATCATTCGAAAATTAAAGCTAAATGCTATGGTTCTTGTGTCGGATACTGACAGTAAAACCGATATGATTCCTTTGCTCCGATTTCACAAAAAGATAATTAGTGTAAATACGTTCTAAGTTTAATTTCCTTTTCAGTCAAAAATTTGAAAAACCACAAAAAGATTTTGCTTTCTTGTTTCTATGTGCGAGTTATCTTTATTAAGAATACTCTAGGGTTGTGAAAATTATTTAAATAAGTTATTAAATGTTGGTTGTTTAATATTTCAATTGTTTATTCTGGGGTATTAGAATTTATTTTTTTGGGATCCAGGTTGGGCTGATGTCTCCGTGGTCAAGTTTCTTAATCCGGTGTTAAGTGTTTCAGGTCTGGATCGTTCATCTCAAGATGGAAGATTTGGAGAAGCTGTGTGCGTCTGGATCGTTCATCACAAGATGGAAGATTTGAAGAAGCTGTGTGTGTCTGGATCGTTCATCACAAGATGGAAGATTTGAAGAAGCTGTGTGCGTCTGGTTCATTCATCTTAAGATGGAAGTTTTGAAGAAGCTTCGTCGCCTGCCTCTAAAATGCAATGAAGAAGATCGTGTTCTAGCGGTCCAGTTCATCAAGGTGGTTCAGTTCTGTGTGAAGAACAAGGTCTGGGCAGGAAGCAACTTCTCGAAGAGAGTATGAAGATCTCAAGACCAATGAAGACCATGCACTGATCAAGGGGGAGTTTGTTAATGCACTTTAGGTGATAAGTGCATGTCTCCCATTTTGTAGGGTCTTTATTGTACATATAGTGAAAGATAGTCCCAACTTTATCCTAGGACATTTTGTCCAAGTTTTAGGAGAGCCTTTTGTCTGAGTTTTGTATAGGACAAAAGGTCTGAGCTTTGTGTAGTTTGTTTGTCTGGGCTTTCTAGTTTGTCTTGAAAGTCCGGGTTTTGCCTTGTATATATGCCTTTATGTGGAATAGACAAGGCGGCGATTCTGTGTGAAATTCTGTGCACCTAACCCTAATCATTGTGTGTGTTTTGTCTGGCGGCTGCTTTGTGTGAGTGACGTCATTCATCTTCCTCATCAAGAATACTCAGTGTATTCTTGATTTCTCTCACAAATCTTTGCATACTAGTGTTTCATCTGCAGTGGTTAATCATCAGGTGGATTCCGCACACCTGTTGATGGCTTTAGCTGAGTGAGATCTTGGATTAGGAGGCCTTACAGACATACATCTAGATGGGATCGGACCAAGGTTAACGCCATGCAAACCAATCGTTGCTGACTGGATACCAACTCGTCTAACCTAAGATTGTAACCTTTTAGCATCTTGTGTTTGGTTTCGTTTTGGTTAATGTTCTCGCAAAATTCAAATAGATCCTCGTGAGCTATATAAGAAAACTAAAACCCTTGTTTTTTAAGTTACATGACATGGAGTTGAATGATTTCACGTATACACATGTTTTATGATATACAGCTTAAATTTGTACAGTACAACAAAAGATGAAATTCCTTGTGAGAAGTAGAGATGTGCATTTGGTACTGACTACTGAGTACCTGTACCGTACCGAATTTTTTCGGTACCAGTACCCACTTTTTGACATTTTCGGTATCGGTTCGGTATCGGGAAAATACCAAATTTTACCTTCAAATACCGGTAACGTACCGGTTCCATACCATACCGTATATTTCGGTACCGGTATTTTCAGTACGATATCAATACCACGCTCATCCCTAGTGAGAAGTAGTTTACGTCCCTTAATTACCAACCATTTATGGTGGAGGGAGTATATGTCAGAAAAAGGGGGGGGGGGGGGGGGGGGGGGGGGGCGCAAGACTTGTTTGCAAAGTCACACAAGTTCACATCCAAAAACAGTTTCAAATTATATACATACATTAACACCCCTATAATAAATAATCCTTGTTTACATAAATTACAGGAGAGCCCCTAAATATATGCAGTGCTGTATGTATATGTACATTAATTAACTTTGATTTTACCAGAATGGACACCACCTGCATGCACAAATCAACAAGTCAGTCCATAGTGTTTTTTAATGCATAAAACCTGTTTTAATCAATTTTGGGTTATTATTAAAACTGAGATAATATAAATTAGAGTAGATTACGATTTTGGCCCCTGTGGTTATATCACTTTTACCCTTTTAACCCAAAAAAGAACTTTTTAACATCTGAGCCCCCAACGTCTTTTTTTCCAAACCTTTTGGCCCCTAACACTAACTCCATCCATTAAATGTTAGGGATCAAAAGGGTTAGAAAAAAAGACGTTAGGGGCCAAAAGGTTAGAAAAAAAACATTGGGGGCTCAGTTGTTAAAAAAAATCTTTTTTGGGCTAAAATAGTAAAAGTGATATAACCACATGGGCCAAAATCGTAATTTACTCTATAAATTATGTAACTTTAATATAAACAGTCAAATGATTTATATGTTATGCACAAAAAGGGTTATAAAATGCGGTTCAAACTCTTCTGATAATAAAGATGTATAAGTTTCTACATATGACCGACCAAATAAGGGTTGTATTGAAGACGTACCCAACGTAATTTTGGCACAAATTTTCATGGGAAGTGGCCTGTAAAATTAGCTTTTGAACTTGTAGCTTAACAGATAAACCATGATCCGCTTCACGAGTATCTCCAGAAATTAAACCAGTGTTTTCGGCTGGGGCGGTGGTTGGTAATGTAGAACATGTTGAGAAATCACGACCCGTAAGCTTATTGCTCATCCGTGCCATAACTACCACTGCCCGTTCATTCAAAACCTCGTTAGCATCACCAAGTTGATGGACAGCCTACAGAAAACAATAATTATTATTAGTCCTCATATTATACTTATAATAATAATAAAAATAATAAAAACGATTATAATGTACAGGTGTTCTGACTTGTACAATCAATATAAAATGATGGATAAGAAACCTGTAAAAGCTCGCGTTCACGAGCACCCCGTTGTGGTTGAAGAAGAGGATTTGTAGCTGCTTCTTCACCAGTTACAGCAGGCTGGGCGTTTGTGGTGGCAAGGGTTGACATTTGTGTCACTTCATTGAAATTGAAAAGACGCCAATTTATAAGTGGATCATGGACGAAGGCCTGAAACCAAGCGAAACAGCATTTAAAATATTTTGCATATATCTAAGTCGATAATCTAAAGTCGTATCTGTTTATCGTATCTGGTACCTCCATCATAGCCATCACACTATCTTTATTTGTTCGTAGAACTTGCATCACATTTTCACAAGTTGAACGGAAATTCCCTTCAAGGCCGCTAACTTCCATAGCCTTTACAAGCATTCTAGTCAATCGGAAAGGAACCTGCAACAGTATACAGAGTAAGTTTATAGCATAAATGACATTAATAAAAAAAGTTAAAAGGAAGTAAGTATACCTTTTCAGGGAACTTCTCACGATTCATTGATGCTTCAAAGCAATCTCCAAAATCAATATGCAAGATCTTCCCACTGCGTATCAACACTCGGATACTCAACAATAATGACAATACTAGGTAGGATACAAATAAAGACACCCGATCTATGATTATGAGGTACCTGAAGCGATGCAACATAAGATTGCTGGGGTGCCGATCACCTAAACCAAGAAGGTAACCAACCTGTAACATGTGTCATTAGTTTCTATAAACACTTAATTAAAATGCAAAGATACAAATTAAATGAAACTGAATATTTGACACATTAAAAGAAAACACATAGGATGTTGAGGAGATATCATACCATACTCATAACAGCCAAACTTCGTGTATAATTAGTCCTTCTGTCCAGCCACACTTCTGAAGTGCGGCTTTTTAGCCAAAGCACCTACATGACAGAAACATACATACAAGAAACAGTTATGAATCTATATGTATATTCCTGTGTTACTAGCAGAAGGTATTTCTGGCAGCAAAAACAAAGATTGCGTACGATATATTTTAAGTACATAAACACACATACCCTTGCCAAATCGTTTCCTTCCGTATTATCGAGGGCATACTCAAATACTTCCACTTTGGCTACAAGTGGCAAGTGATCGTAATCTGGAGCAAAACTAAGCATGTATTTATGCTCTTGATTCAGGGTGATCTACACAAGAATCAGGAATCAATAGGACGGCAAAACTTTATGTATATAAGTTATAAGAGAAGGGAGAAAAAAAAAACCTTGCGGGCATCCCTGTACTCTCGAATGAGTTGGTGCAAGGTGTCACAATTTGGGACCCACCCTATCAACCCACTATTTGGAGATAACGGAATAACCTCGTATCGCTGAATGGAAAGATCTTTTTCTGAAGTTTTTCTAGAATTTTCCAGTAGAGTATTTACTAAACCAAAGAGCTGGCAAATGGAAAAAGGTGGTAAGCAACTCTAATTGATATTAATATTATGGAAAGGATCTTAGTATCAGGAACAGTGATGAGAACCTGCATGACTCTTTCATCTTGTCGTAGATCTTCATGCCCTTTAAGCAAAAAGGCATAATCTTCCCCGTCACTGCCATGAATAGTCAATTTTCTGGGTCGTTGTTTGGATGTAATGACGACAAGTTGTGGTGCAAACGATGCAATTGTCACCACTGGTGAATCTGAAAAATGTGATGCATGCAAGTATATCAGTACAGGTGGTAAGTTGATCACATTTACTTACGAAGGGGTTGATTTGGGTTATATATTAGTTAAACTTCTGTTATTCAAGGACTAACCGAAACACACTGATATGAGTATACAATACCTGCACGGTAGGTCCCAGGAACAGCAAGCTCCAAGTCACGGCACTCTACTAATTCGGGAGAAACCGACTAATTTGCACAAGAAAAACAACCACATAGTAAAGTTAAAAGCAATAACAAGAGTTCATAGGGTAAACAGGAGCCACAAACTAACCATAATCCTAAGAGAACTTTTCACAAGCATGTGAATACAAGAAAAAGGTTACCTGAAGATCGAGTGTAGTAAGAGACTGAAGCTGCTTGTCTATCCGTCTAAAGACATGATAGTATAGATCCCAGGCCTGAAAGAAAGAAAAAACCATTTTAAACATAACCATAGATACAAAGATTATTTATTAGTAAGTGATACTGATGCACCACATATATTAATATACAGGTACACCATACCCGGGTGAGCTCAGCGTCTTTCCCGGATTTCTTATATTCCATACAGCATTCATAGGCCTCCAATAATTCATGATGATATGTCTGAAATTCCATACAGATATGTCAAAGCGGAGTGTTGCACAAACAATACAAGAACCTTATGAGAGAATATAAGAATAAACCATATCCAATCTGGGGACATACCTGAATAAAAGCTTTCTCTTTTATGGTTGTGTTGTTCCTCATTGCACCTTCTTCAAGCATTTCATGCAATGGCTCTAAAACCTTAAGCATTCCCTCAATGTTATGTTCACCAAAATACAAGCGACTAGCTTCTTCTAGTGCCTCATGCCACATTTCATGCCAAAGAATTGCAACCCTAATCAACTCCTCCGATACAAGTTGTGCCTTCATGTATAGAAATCCAGCTATCAGCTTAAATCCAGAAATCAAAAGCAAAACATATCAACAGTCATTGTTATAATTTTACCTGATCCACCAACACACCACTGTGCTGTCGAACTTTGTCAACCACTTCTTGAGCTGCAGCTTTACGCAAGTTGCTTATTGACTTACAAGCCACAAGAAGAGGGTACATAAGAGCCTGAAACACAGTTGAAACAGATAAGTCTATCTGGTGCTGATACATATGCTTAAAAACAAGAACAGACCTGTGGGTGGCATTGTCCTATGCGAACCAGAAGAGATTGTATCAATTCTCTCACAGCATGATTATTTGAATGTATTCTGGCAATAATCTGAGGTAAAACAACCAACCACGTGTTGATATTAACATGTTGAAATCCTCTCTGCAATGCTGTTTGAACCTCGGCAGTAGCTCCATGGTTAAACCACAAAGTCAGAAGTCGAAGGATATCCTGTAAACCATAATTGCATCTCAAAAGCATTAAAAAACATACAAATTGTGACTTAAAACAGAGAAATTAATTAAGAAAACTAAGGTAGTGACTTACCTGCAAGCTATCATCTACGCCCTTAGCATGTGCTGCGCACGCAATAGAATGAAAATATCCAGTGACTGCCGCTACTACAAATTGTGCAGCAAAATTAGGAAGACCTCTGAGTGTGTAATGAGACATGACTGCTGTATTGAAAAGAGCCCAAGTATGCCACGCTTTTGCCCGTTTTGTGGCACAATGAGTCGCATGCCTGAATGAGCTAAGAATTTCTACAAGGTGAAAGATAATTAATTATAAAAGTGTATTTAGAAAAAAATGAAACTCAAAAGTTACGGCAGCCAACCTTGTATAGAATCATCATCAAGACCAGGAGAAAGAGCCCATTGCCATAATCCGAGTTTCAGATATACACGTGCCATAAGTGATACATTCGGAACACCCACCAAACCAGGCGGTGGTGATGGTTGAAGACCAGACGTACTTGAAAGCTCTATGGCAAGATCCTAATATGCAACAAGAAAAAAAAGCCAATAATTAATTATAAAAGTTGTCTCTGTTATAACTTCTAAAAATAAAAATAAACAAAATGATAAACCTACCTGCAACCTCGCAAAAGCTTCCTTGCGCTTCTGATCCTCCCCAAGTGACCATTGGTATTTTAGGTAGGCAAATATCACTTGTGGTGGCCCATGATATCGTACAGTTTCCGGAGTTGTTTCTGGGTCAAACTATGTAATAGTAGTGATAAGTAAATTACAAGTTTCAGAGAAAAACACCAATGTTGACATCTAACTAATATACAAAACAAACCTGCAAAAGTTTGATTAAAGTGGATTTGGCTTGACTAATCCTACCACTTTTCCGGCAAAGTGAAGCAAATTTTAGCCAGGTTTCACTGTCTTCAGTAGGAGGTAGTACAAGTGACCTGACTGCCAAAAGAGCTTGCCAAACCTATAAAGAAAAGAATTAAAAAATTAATAACCTTCACAAAAACTTATAATCAGATACAAAAACATAGGTAGTGTTTGGTATACAGGAATGAGAGAGGGAATGGAAAAAAATGTGTTTGGTTGGTCAAGGTAAGGGAATCACCCATTACATATGGCATTCCATTTCCTCAAATTCATTCCATCCACACCCCTTGTTTTTTTTTCCATTTCATTCCCTCTCCCACCTTCATCACCAACACCTCCCACCACCTCCACCACTAGCCACCGACAAATGCCACCACCACCCGCCGCCGCAACCACCCCCTCCGCCACCAAACATCGGCACCAACGCCACCATCAATTACCAAACACCACCGACCACCACCACCACAGCCCACCACCGTCGCCACCACCGGCCACCACCACCACCACTAACACCGCCCACCCGCCGCCACCACCCTTCGCCACAACATCGGCACCACTTCCGACCATCGCAACCCTCCGCCACCGAACACCAGCATCACTGCCGCCACAACCTACCACCGCCACTGCCGCCATCGCTGCCACCAACCGCCGCCGACATCGACTACCGTCACCCATCTCCAATTTTGTTCCTTCTTCTTTTCCTGCCCACCAAACACTACAAGGTAATGATTCATTCCATTCCCACATGGTAACCAAACAAGACCATGGAATGGAATGATCCATTTCATTCCTTTGTCAATTCCATTACCTCGTCCATTCCATTCTCTCGTCCACTCCATTACCACATACCAAACAGACCCATAAGGTAATGCATGTCCCAATACTTTGATTGCATACCTCAACATTTCGTTTTGTGCCTTTAATTCGCTCATTCCACATGTTACGTATGAGCGCTCTTCGCCCCTCAGCAACTGAATCTCCAACAGGAAGAGTACAGTAATCAATGACCTGTCAGAAATCAAAATAATAAAAACATTAAACTCCAGAATCGAAAACAGAAAATTCGGTTAAAGCCGCACAACAGAACCTTAGAAAATACCGAAAAGAAATACCTCCTCTAACTCTGACAACTGTTGAACACGAACCATATTACTGTATGCTCGTTCATAGCTCTCGAGGACCTACAATATAGTAAACAAGCAGAAATCTAAACACCACTCAAATGCTTTTTTATGTGATAACAAACTATTGCATGTCCACATAAATTGTAATTTAACACCAACCACAAAGACCAAAAATGAAATTTACTCTTTACAATAACAAGGCTGGAAAAAAAAAAATATTATACTTATAAAAGATAAACTAACCAATGCAGCAAGCTCAGTTGCCAAGCATTTTCTTGCTCTTTCCACATATTCGCGTGCTTCATCATACTGCAAAAAATAAAAAAAGTTGAAAATTATCCAAGCAAACAAAAAGAACCGAACAAATCCATAATCCAAACAGTACCTTTCCCCTACGAACTAACAGAACAGCCCTGAAGAATGTGCCATTGCTGCCACCATCACCAGTAGCAGCAGTATTTCCTAACACTCTGAGTTTAGTTTCATCACCATCGTCCAATTTAGATACGTATTCTGCCATCTGATCCCACTCGCCCATGTTCCAGGCAGCATTAGCAGCCTGAGGCATAGAGAAGAATAATAATAAGACTGATGCAAACGCAACCAAATATGGTTGAGAGTCATATATGTTATCAACAGACCATTGGTGCCATTTCTAAGCGAGCAGCTGGCTCAGCCGATGTCCAATAATCCCTGCACATGTTGTTAAGCTCTTCCCACCGAGCCAGTGCAGCAAGGCTCCTCATCCGTCCTAATCACAGGTAAATGCATAGCTTAATAAGAAAAACAATAAATATTACAAGCACATAGCAGATAAGTACTGAAAATTCAGAACATCTCATATCTTAAACAATACCTAACGTAGCATCCAAAATGAGATGTTGACTTGATGCCTGAGCAGATTTTGCAGTGTATGCCTTAAGGGCATCATCCCACCGCTGCAATTTCTCATACCTTGTATTTGCAAGCAACACAACTATTTAGTTATGGTACTTATAAGGAACTTTTGCAGAACCAAGATACAGTTATAGAAGAAATACGAAAGTGAAAGTGATTTCAGGATGACGTCATCCTAGATAATATACCATGATTCTTTCAGTTGCACATCCAGACGTTGTTGAGCGTAGGTCAATATTCCAACTGCAGCCTAAATTAATATTTATGTCAATACTGTCGCACATTCACATGAAAAACCAGATATATGAAACTACAGAGAATATTATATCTATACACCTCATGCTGATGTAACTGATTGTTTATATGAATGAGTGCTTCGACTACAGCAACAGGATTTGCATCCATCTTCTTGGTAAGTGCTCCTTCGAATTCCATCTCTTTGTAATGCAAAGCCTTGGCAAATGCTCGACACTGCATAAGATTTAGGCGTATAAACAAACAATGCCGTGAAAATGAAACGTAAGCGCATGCATCAGAAGTTTATATATACAAGTATACAACTTTGTAAGCCATCACACCTTTTCAGCAAGAGCACCAAGGAGGCGAATATCAATAGGAAGGGGTTTCTCGTCATGTTCCATGAACTCCGCCTGTAAAATAAGAATTGCCAATTGATTTAAGATTCAGTAGAAACTCACTACAAGCAACACTTAGAAAGCGAGATCTGTTTCTCTTGGTTATCTGTCTTCATGTGTGTGTCTGTATACACACAACTTAAATATACACCAATGTCTAGACCTAATGCGACAAAAAATGCATTAGAGCATCCACAATGACTTCTCTATCTCCGTCACTATAATTTAGCTATAATACATCTTCATCGTTAATTTTGTTCACCGTTTACAAACTCCCCACATCCCATTCTCTATATCTATCTGTATTCATTCAGTTAAATAACGTTTTGTTTTTTTCATATTAATTTTTCTCTTTCTTACACTCACAAAGTCACAATCACTCACAAACATTTACAGAGATGCATATGGAGAATGAATAGTCAGTCTCTATATTTGGAGGATTCACTATAGCCTCTCTATATGTTTTCTATTTTAGACAATGGGATGTAGGTAGTTATTTTTTCCATTCTCTGTATTTTACTATTTTTATCTAAATTTTAAGGATGGAGATAGGGATACAGACTCCACTGTGAGTGCTCTAAGTGTAAGATCTATAGATCGAGAATCTTCATATTAAAAAAAAGTATTAAGAAGTTGCCATTTTCACATTTTGAAAAATGAACACAAAGGGTAAGAAGGTCATACCAAGTTTAACAGAGTTGCAAGAATTTCAGGGGGTATATTAGGAGAAGAAAATGCCATCTCCAAACTGCGAACAAGGGCTTTTTGACTAGACTCATGGAGCTGTGACCAGCAGCTAACAAAACCTGCTGCAAACAGCTCTCGTCCAACAAAAGGCTGCAGATATTGTTAGTTAACAATATGAAACTCAAAGATAACTATTTACAAAAGAAAAGATAGATTTAGCATAACCTGTAGCTGTGCAAGCCTAGCACATGTTCGTAGAGCTGGAGAAGGTGATTCCTTCAGCAATTCAATGCTGAAATGCCTCATCCATTCTGCCCAATCTTCTTTTGTGCTACGCTGAGAGGCTTCTCCAGCAGCACGTAACCGACCATCATTAACCTGTGGGACCCAATGATTAACAACAAGTCACATGTTAATGACTTCAGTTACTTTACGTATTGTTTAAGTTTGAGTTGCTAATATATATACCTGATGAACTTTGAGTTGTTTGTTCACATCTTCATAAGGATCATTCTCCATATCACTCAAAGGATCACTAATAACCTCAACAGGAGGCTGTCGGATTGACTTTTGTGCTGCCACACTGCCCCCGACTAAAGGTCCGCGCCTTTGCAACCTCCCCTCAATTTCTTCAAATTCCTTGTGCTGAAAGCAAAATAATTTTATAAATTTCATTATCTACAAACTAGCACATGATTTTCACAGGAAACTACAAATAAACAGAAGATTAGAAAGGATACCCGCAAGCGATGCTTCAGAAGAAGTTTATGAATTGATGGAATGAAGATAGAGAAGTCCTCGCCAAGAGCGTGTGCCAAACAACAAAGTGCATCCACAGCATCCTTCCGTAGCTCATCATTTTTTCTGCATACACAAAGATAACATTGTCAAAGAAAATAAAAAACTATTTATCAAAGTACTTCAATGAGTAAATACTCATGCAAACGTAAAATGACACAAAGTCACATGATATAGGGGAAAACAGCATACCCATCCAATACAAGCTTAAGGTGATGCACGAGTGCTGATATGTGACCTGTAACCTAGTTTTTAAACAGAAGTAATGGAATTCAATCAAATTTTAACAAATATATCACAATAACTCTTTTGAAAGCCATAGAATTAATTCAACCTGAACACGGGGAATTAATCTTATCAAAGTCTTTATAGCAGCGCGCCTGATGTCAACAGAAGCGTCCACTTTAAATAATCGTATGAGCGCAGGAAGAAGCAGATGCATATGTTCATCCAATGTTCCTGTACAGCAAAGTTACATTGCGTAATTCGGACATGTTTGACATTTATTTATTCTGTTATCACCACAATCACACATAACTAACCACCAAATACTTCCAATGTGCGAAGAATATCCCGAACATATGTGTAATCATTACACCTTTCAGCATCACTCAGAACTTGAATGCAGCCTGGGAGAATAACAGGAAGATATCTCCTGAACTCATCATTGAGAGCCAGACAAAGCTGTTCAACTAGGTGTAGGATCTGAATACATTATACATAAACAATTAAGTTACGTTTCATCGACATAATTGCACCGTACAAAGATATCAATACCAAACATACAAGCACACTTTACCGGTGGTCCATGAACAGGGCGTTTAGCTGCGGGTAGACTGAATGATGACCATAATTCTGATATTAAAGAGAGCAGTTCTGGTAGATATTTTCGAATGTGCTACACAAGCAAAACCAGAAACGGTGAATGATCCCGTGACACCTAAAAACATTAACTTCGTATTTATACAGCATATAGCATTATTTTACCTGCCGCACGATCGAAACAAGCGTTCCAAGCTTCCAAGTTATGAACTCCTTTAGACTATCATCACAATTACGAATTGTGTAAAAGAAGTCAGGTAAAACCTATAGATTAGAATAAAATATATCAGAAAGTTTCACAAACTTTTTACAAAATCACTGAATATATAGAAAATTTATCTAGATTAGTGAAACCAAACAAAAATAACTTGTTGCATCATAATTGTATAGAGTCGACAGATTGATAAAATTAATAGTACATGGCAAAAAGACAATTGAACTTCGTAGAACTGCCAAAAGAACATAATACATCCGATAAGCGAACATTGTATAAACAATAATTTTCACACATTTTCACAATGCTATAAATTAATTTGCAGGCAAGATACATGTTCCTGTTAGTCGTAAATGGTGATAGAATTATTAACTTGTGTTCATATTAAGCTATGTTGCTCTTGGCTCACTAGCTGAACAAACAAATATAAGGTCGATGTTTCAGAATTACATTATTAATGGACTAACCTTTGGCAAGTATGGCACGCAGCCAAGACCCATTGACTGATCTTGCACAAATAAATGGACAAAAGATATTAGAGATCAACGAAGCCAAAAATAAACTTACAAGTTACAACTCGCATATATCATTTTATAAGTCAACAAACCTTGAAAATAAACATGAGAGACCCAACAACTTTTTGATGATAACTAGAAAGCGATGGATCCCTAAGTATCCGAACGAGGGAATTGATAGCAACCTGCACATAATCAATGATAATTGAAAAACAAGAATGACCGACGCTAATGCATTTATTTACTTGTTCTTGTTAAACTTACAGTGGAGAAATAATCTTCCGATGTCGCAAATGACGGCCAAAGATCCATCGGCAATTCATCACTGGATTGAATGTGTGGGCCCGCTTCATTGGTCGTGCGAGTACCATCACCAAGAGGTCCTGGCAAGCTTTGCTGGTTACGTTTATGAACATGAGGATCTAAAGCACCCATTATGCCAAGAACCTATTCATCATTACCAGAAAGTTTTAGCATAAAGCCATAAACCTATTTACCCAAAAAGCCAATGAAAGCACTTAATAACATACCTTTAGAACTTCCCGACGTGTTGACCATGCTAGCTCACCATTCAATAACTTTAAGAGTAAGCCAAGCAATAGCGGATATTCGTTATATGGAGTAATGACATATCTATGAACAAAAAACAACCAATTATTGTAAGACATATTATTAATATAAACATAAAAAAACACATTACAAGCAGACAGTCAACATACCCTGTGCTCTGTACAACTTGACCAAGAGTTGCAACAGCAACCTCACGTTTAGTAGCAGCAGCTCCATCCAGTAAAGCTTCAACAATTCTTGGCATGAGCTCCGGAATATATTCTCGCATTGCAAAACCACCCTGAACATAACAAGGATAGACAAAACGCAAAGCGTAAAGATAGGCTATGCTCAAAGAGACTACCCTAACATGTTAAGACATTAAACGCTAAAGAACAAATAATACAAAGTATAGATTCTGACAAGCGAGCTCATATTACATCAAATAGCATGCACCCAAACCCAACACGAACAAAAGAGAATCCAACACAAGCGACTTACCACTCTAGCAAGATCCCCCACGGTCACAAGAACCCCACTAATTATGCCAGTGTTGGCATTAACTCCTGCTGTTCCTTCACATAGTTTAGCCAAAAGCGCCTGCAAGAAGCTTATTTGAGCTATACAAGAAACTGATGAAAAAATAAATAATGTGCAAGCTTATTAAACCTTATGTATTGGAGCAATATATGGAAGTATAAGTCGTTCACAACTACGGATAAGGCAACCCAACAATTTTGCACTCTCTTCTCGGCATTTACTATCAGCACTGTTAGATGAAGAGCAGTATTAATTTGATGTATAAGTTGTCAGATAAGACCTCATATCAAGCATTAATAAAATAGTAATAAAATGATTGACTTGACCTTTGCCCAAGATAAGTTAACAGCTGAATAAGGTGGCGACGAAGTGCTGGAAAAACATATGCAGGATTCTTTTCAGATAATCTACCAGCTACTGAGATTGCATACTCACGAACTTGAAGATCCTAGTAGATATACAGATAAACAAATATATTGATCTCTTGTACTTGTAAAATATAAAAAAAAAAAACCCTAGTTGCCCCGTGGACGTAGGTTACACACTGTTATTGAACCACGTGAAATCTCTCGTGTTATACTGTTATTTACTGCTTTTGATTGTGTTCGTGTGTGCTTTTGATCCTAACACTCCACACATCTTACTCAATACAAAAAGATGACTATATGCCGGAATATCATATGTATACAGTATTCACTTCAAATCCAGCCTGAACTCTTCAGATACATTAGAGAATTAAGATTTCACATGAACTTCATACCATACTGACTTTAAACAGGTGAAGTACCAACTATCTGAGATGTTCAGTGCAAGTACTATTAAGTCATCTCCAGACCACACAATTAAGTGATTGATTTTCTCACCTAGTATGCAAAGAATCACACACTATCACTGGCTTTTGCTACAAGTGCACACAGAATAATATCACTAATAGTCTCCTACGCCAGCAGCCTCTCTGCTAAATATGGTACGATAACAAGCCCAGAATTTTCTATTTCAGAATGTCACTAAACTGGATAGCTATGGTATTGATGGCAACTTCTTTCATATCCTTGTAAGATAATTTCATTCATGACTAGCATTAAGCTGGCATTACATATACATTTTTTTAGTATGATCAATGGGTGTAGAACCTCTATTATCATTCTTTCTCCACTCCAGTCCTCAATTATGATTTATAGCAGACATGAATGCAAGCATAAATGTGTATGGTAAAGTTTAGGAGTTGGTATCAAAATTGCGTTATAACCACCCCCAACACCCCCCCCCCCCACCACCACCACACACGCGCATACACACACACACAGAGCACAAACATTATCTGTGACCATTGCCTTGATGAGGGTTTTATGTCAAACAAACATATATGATACTTTGCAGTGTACCTCATCATTCAAAGCAGCAAAAATAGCAGTCAAGCTATCAGCTTGGGCTAGGAAATCATCAAACCCTTCATTCCCATGCAGGGAAGAGAAGATTGAGTTCCGCACAGAAACATCAGCATCTGCTACAGCTGCAATAAGCAGCTTCTCCACAATCTGCAGTGACAACATTCATTAATAATCTGATGTACTATTATATAAAAATTACAAATCGAGTATAATTCTGAAATCTGAATGCATCACCAGATATACTGATACCATATCAACTAGCATGCCCTAGTGGTCTTCCACAAAAATAGTTATATTCTAATCACTAATCATAGCTTAACAAAATTGCAAGCAAATGAGTACAAATAGTTTATGGTAAATGAGAACAAGATTATCAAACCTCTTCTATAAGACGTCTCCGTTTGCCCCCAGCTCGACTGGACCTACTAAGACTGAATTGTGCAATGGAGAAAGAATTTACAACTAATTTGCAGCAGCAAAGGGCAGCATCCTTGCGTGTGGCTCCATCATCGTCTTCCAAATAAACTACAACTGATTCTCTAGCAAACTCAAGAAGATCATGGCCCTACATACACATAAGTCAATAAATAACAGGATTCATGCTTTGCTTATTAAGCAGCTAAATGTTACCTTAAAGTTGAAACGTGCTAGTGTTTGTAATGCAAGCTGCTCCAGAGCAGAACCACTAAGCTCTGACACCTGTTGCGTGTTGCTAGCCGTGTTGACTCGACTGGGAGTTCCAGATGTCTTTGTTTGGGTATTGTGGGGTTTCGATAGAACCATCGAAATACTTTCAAGCAACCGATCTTGGATTGTAGGCAGTAATGAAGGAATGCTGAGATACACATCATTGTTATTAGTCAGAACCCCTCATAAAATGCAAAAGTAGAGTTTCTTTACAACTAGTGTACCTGACGGTTATCTGCTCAAGAGATTCTACTAGTACTGAAGAAAGACCAGCTGAAAACATGGCGTCCAAAAGAGAGCGCACGTGAGTTTCCATGGCGGGACCCATTGCTTTTGCAATGTTTCCAACACAAGCCAAAGCCTCAAGTGAGGGTCTGCCTCTACGAGGAGCAATCTGAAAATTCAGCAAGTACACAAAGGTTAGTGTAGTTTCAAAACAAAATGAATGTTTTGAAGTGATATATTTTACATACTGCTTCACGTAAGTGAGATGTTATTGTCGGCAAGTAGTGGACTAGTTCACCGTCCAAAGCACCAGCCATCTCCCCAAGAGCTATAAATCCACTGGCACGTTCAGTTGGTATCTTGAGAACCGCAAGGATATGATTCATGCATATCTGTTTACAACCAAACCCATCTCCCAAGGTTTAGACATTATCATTTAATTAAAAAGATTATTACAAAGACATCTATGTAATAGTGATCTGAGAGAAGAATTTGACTAACTGTAAGATAGTTCGTCACAAATCGATCACGTAGAAAATGTGCAATCCGAGGAAGCAAGGAAGTTATACTGAGACGAACAAGAGGGTTTCTATGCTCCAGATATCTAAGAACAATTTCTGCAACCTCTCTGTACCTTGACATCATGAATTCACCTGTATTTCTGTCCCATGGAAAAGTCAAGATTTGTTAAACAATCAAGGTGTCATAACAACATGCAAGAAGCTTTACAGACTTGTTAAGAGAAGCTTACAAGCAAATAAAATTAAAGACTATATACCAGTATGCTTACGGTTAGGCAATAGCTCAGAAAAATTATGTATAGTTAACAAAATAATTTTTATATATCAACATATACACCAACCTCAAGAGTTCCCCAACTGCAAGTAGAGAGCCATGAATGCTGTGAACAGAAGCGTTTTTCCCTAACCCATCTTGTGTGGCCTCAAACATACGGTAGTACCTGTCAAAATCAATAGTATAAATTACAAATCACGCTGTACAAATAGCCTGAACAACGAATACTTGATATACTAACACAGCATGCATAATTAAAACAAAGAGAGAAAATTTGAGAGCTTAATACAATGATCACTGTATATCAATACCAGAACATAAAAGCTATAGCGGAAAATTCAAGTGTCAGATTAATAGAGTTTCTGGAATTTCAGGGACAGTGAGGAAAACTGACGGCAGTTAAATTGATGTGATATTACTGTATATCTTATGCTATTTACCGCCAACTATTACTTACAGACACTGATTCATGACGGATTCATCGCTTCAACATCAAACTTTAGTAGCGGTAAATGATCGATTGATCAAGAGAAACAAAAGCACAAGAAAAACAAAAAAAGAAGGTAACTCAAGACCGACATCGGATGTCAAAAAATCAAATTGCACAAATAGTAAGACGTGGGAGAAAGTATAGCTTTCTAGAACAATTAATGACTTCGTATATGCACTAACCACTGCACACGCCAACGTGTCTCTCTTTTTTCAATAACACGAAGGCAAGCACGCAATGCCTCAACAGCCCGTTCCCGTACCGCTAATGTTGGATCCCTCAAAGCCACCCAAATGGCGTCCACGAACTCAGGCACATGAACATTGAAAACAGTGGAAGCATTCTCAGCCATTTCCTGAAATCAAAAAACAAAGCAATGAAGTTTCATGAAAAACGATGCAAATAAGTAGAGCATACGGAAGCCAAACCCAGCATAGCCTTGGTTTCAGTATTGACATAGTATCACTTAAAAAGTATTAAAATAACACTTCTACAGCAAAATACTAAAAATTGCGTCAAAACCTCAAACATTTACCTTCAAGATTAGAACAGCAGCAAAGCGGCGATACTCAACTCTCTCGCCACCAAGCCATTGTAGTGCATTTTTCACCTGTGATGGTATAAATATTAATAATTAATATACAGCAATAAGATACCACATACAGTAGGAAGAATGAAATCATACACACCTGGCATTCCACCTCGTCTGCTGTCATGGCACCGCCAGATCTGGCTAGATGGCCAAGGACTTTACTAGCGAGTATCAAAATTTCGGGGTCACGTTTGGTATCAAATACAATACGCATGTAATTAGAAAACTTCGAAACCTTGGTGCCACTCGCTCCAAGTTTCAAGTCTATCAGTTCATCAGTAGCCCTTAGAGCACCTAAGTTGTCAGCAACATCATTGCTCTCCAGAAGACTAGTAATTCTATCATATAACTGATCCATGAAACGTGAAAAGGCTTCTCCATTAAGAGCACGCGCCTCCTCTTCAACATGTTTTCTTAATGCCAAAGCAGAACCATCCTGCCATTCATTCACAAAAGTATTCAGATACTAGATGAACTAATCACTACATACAGACAGCCCCTGACCCCTTTTCTACAAAAAGCAAAACAAAATACCATACTACAGAAAAAACTTGAATGCATAACTGATTAATCACTACAGGTCCGTGAGCTATCTTGTTAAGAGTACCGTAGACTTATAGTAGTGGGTAGTTCTATTATTATAGTTAGAAGTAGCGCTAGTTTTTAGTAGTGAATAGCTTAGTTTATTTGTTCTATATAACCAAACGTAAAACACTTTAAACATTAAAAAAAATACAATTTCCCATCATATACCTTCTCCCCATAGTTGTTGATCGAATAGCGACAGACAAGGGACCTATATGCTACATAGCGAATAGCGACCACTATTTTATAAATAGCGATACACTAGAAAAAGAATTTTCAAAACTTTTATATGTATATTATATCAAAATACCTTGGTATATATGCTATTTTACATGTATATTTAACAAAAAAACTATAAATCCAGCTATTTTATAGCTATATCTAATTGCTATTTACATTAAAAAAAAACCTAATTGTCGCTATTCACGCTATGACCCAGATAGCGACACTTGGTCGCCTCGCTACATAGCGCGCTATAGCGGTCGCTATAGCCGCTATTGACAACTATGCTTCTCCCTCTAGCCTAGCATTCGTCAATGCCGTAAACCTCAATATAATTAAACACCTAGGCTTCAAAGTTTCAACTACTAGATAAACTCCACTAGCACACAGAGTCCTGTAAAAGGAACTTCACTTAATAACATCCAAATCACACTAACTACATAAATGCACCACAATCATAACCCCAAAAACCTAAATCACTTCAATAAAATTAAAATAAAAATAAAAAAACCCTTAATCTGACAGTTACAAGTTCCAGCACAAAAAACATAAACTAAGTTCACAATTCAGTCATCCAATCACCCAATCACCTACTTCAAATTTTCAACAATGCAGCTCCAAACTCTTCACAATCCAATTCAAAACAAACCTAGATTCACAATACAAAAACACACAAACTAAAACCCTAATCCATCAAACTAACAAACCTTAGGGTTTCCTCTAGTACAAAGGTCAGCAAGCACTCTATTAAGCGCCTCAATGTTTCCGGCAGCTGCAGCGGTGGTCGCCGGACCTCCAAACCGGAACGATTGAGGCGGAGCCGCCATCTCTTCTGCAATATTATCAGTACCGGTAATACTACTCCCCCAAAACCCTAACCCCAACCTTGCGAAGAAGGGGGAAGATTCTAGGGTGGGCAAACAATTGCCCACCTTGATTGATTCAATAACACAATAACGATCCGCAGAGTATTGAATTGAGTGAAACTTGATTGAAATTGATCGATGAATTCAGCAGATTGTTCATATGATGTGATGATTTAGTTTGTTGTGAACAAGTGTGTTCTAGAAAGGGATAGTAGTAGGGTGTGATGCGACGAGATGAACATGTAAATGTGTAAAAACCCTATTTTTGTTGTTAATTTATTATTATTGAGAGTTTAAGACATGTGATTAGTTGTTGCAACTTGCTACTTGGAAAGCATTGAATATCTTTGAATTTTGGAGAAAATTGATTTTTTGTTTTTATTTATTTTGAGGATGGTTTAAACCAAATTTAGAAAGTATTATGTCATAATGATTAGAAAATCGATCGTTAAATAGCATTGATAGACTTAAAATATTAATCTTTTGCTCTTTTTGGAAAACACGTGGGTGTGTGATCCGAATCGTATCATCGTGTACAGCTAATTATTTCTCTAAAACGCTATTTTGTAAACACGTGATTATGTGTTTTCAAATACTTATGACCTGGTGGTTTAGAAGTATGATGTTTGCCCCCCACAAAATTGGTGTGGGTTAAAAATTTTGCAAGTGAAAGTTGAGTGGTATTTAGACGTAAAAGATGTGGTTTCAAATCAAACAAGTGTATGTCACTTTTTTCAATATATAGTTTACTTTGATGCTTATGTTGAGGATGGTTTTAATCAAATCTAGAAGGTGTTATGTTATAATGATTAGAAAATCGACCGTTAATTAGCATCGATAGACTTAAACTGTTGAGCTATTAATTTCTTTGTTCTTTTAGGAAAACACGTGGGTATGTGATTCGAATCACATAAACGTGTACAAGTAACTATATCTTTAAAACCCTAATTTTGTAAACATGTGACTATGTCTTTTCAAATATTTATGACCTAGGGGTTTTGGAGTATGATGCCCCCCACCCCCCACCCCACACACACATACATACAAAATTAGTATGGGTTAAAAATTTTACAAGTGAAGGTTTAGTGGTATTTGGACATTAAAAATGTGTTTTCAAATCAAGAAAGTGTGTGCCACTCGTTTCAATATGTAGTTTACTTAAATACAAGTGTACACAATTCAAATCACAAAATTGGGTGATGTTGTTTACACCCAAAATGCATGGGTAGGTGATGTTTTGTGTCGCACTTTAATTTTGAACAGGTAACGTTATTGAGTAATATTGAATGAACCATTTATCATAGTAAAAGACAATACAATTAAGTTTTAGCAAGGATCAAGAAATGATATAATAATCCATGAGAATAATAATAATGAGGGTAGAGATTTTTGACGTTTTGATGTGTACAAAGTGGTTTAACTAAACCTAACTAAATTAATCCTAACGTAGACATTTTAAGTTCTATATATATAAACTAATACTCTCTAAACCTAGACCACACAATCGGCAAGTATACCGATCAATGTAGTACAGTCTAAGAAGTCCGAGTATCGAACCCACGAGACTCTATTAATTACGTTAACTATATTGGAGGAGCCCTATCCCACATCGAAAGAATAAGACCTTCCGGTTGTATTAATAAGATCTTGGGTTACTCCCTCTATCACCAATTGGTTTTAGAGTGGAACCCCATAGACTTCAATATGGTATCAGAGCCTCGGTTCTGATTATCCCTATCTCTCCTTACGAAACCCTATTTTTTTTTTTTTTTTTTCGAACCTGCTTCTGACTTCTCGATTAATCCTCTACTGCAGCCGGCCCTATTTGCTTCTGTCTCGGTTCTGATTATACCTGTTGTTTTCAAACCTGCTGTTTTCGGTTCTGATTACCCTGCAGCCGGCCCTTTGCTTCTGTTGTCTCGATTAATCCTCTACTGCCGCCATCATGCCAAAGTCAGATGACGGCCCTTCTCAGCCCGACAAACCTGCAGTCACCCCTCTTCACCCTGCATACACTGTCACGAATGTTCAGTCCAAGATTCGGACCCTTGATGGCACCAAAGTAACATATTCCCAATGGGTCAAGCTGTTCACCTTTCATGCCATCGCTTACAAGGTCCTAGACCATATCGATGACACCCAAAAACCAACCAAAACTGACCCTGATTATGAAACATGGAAAGAAATCGATGCTTTGGTCTCTCAATGGATCTATAGCACAATATCCGATGACTTGCTGGGCACCGTTCTTGATACCACCGCTTCGGCTCGAACCACTTGGCTTCAACTTCAGAAAAAATTCTTGGGAAACAAGCAAGCCAAGGCAGCGGCTCTGGAGACTCGTTTCGTTAACCTTACACTCGCTTCATGTGCCTCAGTCGATGATTATTGCCAACAGTTGAAAGAACTAGCAAACCAACTCTCGGATGTCGATCAACCCGTTAATGAGAGCCGAATGGTACTGCAGTTGGTCAGAGGTCTTTCTGCCGAATTTGACACCACCGCCCAACTCATTCATTCACAGCAGGCCGACTGGGACACGGCCCGTACTATGCTTAATGATGAGGTTATCAGGTTGGAAGCTCGGAAACAACAATCCTCTTCGGTCCTCTACACACCCGCCCCTACAACCCACACCACTAATCAGCAACACCCTGCTCACCCTTCAGATAATAATCGACAGCAGCAACAGCCTTCCTCGTACAGGGGCAGAGGCCGCGGACGCGGTCAGGGCTACCGTGGACGCGGAGGAAGAGGAAGAGGAAACAGGGGTCAACCACCTCCAACACCCTGGAATTTTATGAACTACACGGGACAGCAGCCGCAATTCCCACAGTGGGCGTGGTGGTCCACCCCCCCGTGTCCATACCCCACTCAGACTACATGGAAACCCAGCCCCAACCCGGCCCCACAGCATCCGTCAGCAAATTTTGCGGGTCAGCCACATCCGGCCCCACCCTCATACGGGTATTCACCTTCGGGTTTCGATGCTCTCAGCCCTTCGGATCTCAGTGCAGCCTTCCAAACAATGCAGTTACAATACCAGGATCCGAATGCTGTGATGGACACTGGAGCAGAACAACATGCCACGGAAAATCGAGGTATGATTCCTAATTTAAATTCTAATGTAAATACTAAATTAATGGTTGGTAATGGCGAACTTATACCTATTGAGGGATCCGGTACTGGCTACCTTCCTATTTACAACCGAACATACATTTTACCAAACATCCTTTATACCCCAAAAATCATTAAAACCCTCATTTCAGTTCGCCGTTTCACCCGTGATAACCATGTATCCATTGAATTTGATCCTTTTGGTTTTTCCTTGAAGGATCTCACAACGGGGCGTCTGCTTTCCCGCCACAATAGCACCGGCAACCTCTATCCCATCACTCCACCAACGCTACCACCACAAGCATGTTTTCTCGCATCTTCAACTTTGCCTTGGCATGATCGCCTTGGACATCCAGGGACTCAAGTTTTAGATGTTCTTAGCAGACGTTTTGGTTTTTCATGTACCCATAATAAAGTTTCTAATTTGTGTCATTCTTGCCAAGTTGCTAATAGTAAACGTTTACCGTTCTTTGAATCTTCTTCCTTTACATTTGCACCTTTTGATATTATACATTGTGACTTGTGGACATCTCCCATAACCAGTAAAACCGGATATAAATATTATATGGTGCTAGTTGACAATTTTTCAAACTTTATTTGGGTATACCCTCTTAAATACAAATCCGAAACTTTTCCTACATTTGCTAAATTTCATAAACTTATTGCCACCCAATTCAACAGAAATATCAAAACTTTCCAATGTGACCTAGGGGGCGAATTCGATAATAACGCATTCAAACAATTTGCCCATCAACATGGACTTTTGTTTCGCTTTGCGTGCCCTCAAACGTCATCTCAAAACGGGCGTGCCGAACGCATGATTCGTCGTCTCAACGACATCATCCGTGCCCTCCTCATCCATGCCCACCTACCTCCTATTTTTTGGGTCGAAGCCCTCCACACCGCCACTTACTTGCACAACATTTTACCCACAAAACGCCTAAACTACTTCACACCTACCTTTGCACTATACCTACGACACCCGACCTACGATCATCTTCGTGTGTTCGGGTGCGCGTGCTACCCAAACACCTCCGCCACCCAACCACATAAGCTTCACCCACGCTCCGTTCGGTGCATATTTCTCGGTTATCCTCCCGATTTCCGAGGGTACCGGTGCTTCGACCCCACAACCGGGAAGGTCTCCATATCCCGTCATGTAACCTTTGACGAACACACTTTTCCATACACCGTTCCTACCCCTACCTCTTCCTATAACTTTCTAGATGATATTCCTCCCGGTTTCTCCTTTTCTACACCTATTCCCACCATCCCGCCGCCATCTTTACACTCCACATCCCCTTATCCTCAGCACTATACCCGTCGTCCTAAACCCAACACTGCTGCCCAAAATCAGCAGCCCCTAACAGCCCCACTTCAGCACTATACCCGCCGTCCTAAGCCTAACACTGCTGCCCAAAATCAGCAGCTCCAAACCGCCCCCCTTCCGCCCAACCGGGCAGCTTCACAACAGCCACAGCAGCCCTCCCACACTATCCCGACCCAGCCTACTTCCGACCCACCTGCCCCACCTCACACGCAACCTGCCCAAACCATATTCAAACCCTCGGTTGCACCTCCTGTGAACACACATCCCATGACGACCCGGTCTAAAGCCAAAACAACCCTCCTTTCCACCACCATATCACCAATCCCCAAATCCTACAACCATGCCTTTACCGACCCTCATTGGTTAAACGCCATGCAAGCCGAGTTTAGTGCTTTACAGCAGAATGAAACTTGGGAACTCGTACCTAGACCTATTGACAGACCTGTTATTCGTTGCATGTGGTTATTTCGCCATAAATTTAAGTCAGATGGTTCTTTGGAACGTTATAAGGCACGGTTAGTCGTTAATGGTAAATCACAAACTGTTGGGGTGGATTGTGAGGACACATTTAGTCCAGTTGTAAAGCCGGCTACCATCCGGACCGTCTTATCCATTGCCGTTTCCCGTTCTTGGCCCATCCATCAGTTGGATGTCAAGAATGCCTTTTTACACGGTCATCTTAATGAAACTGTTTTTATGCATCAGCCACCGGGATTTGTGGATCGTCGATATCCCAACTTTGTTTGCAGGTTAAAGAGGTCGCTTTATGGTCTGAAACAGGCACCACGTGCGTGGTATACCCGCTTTGCCACTTATATTCTGTCTCATGGTTTTAGTGCCAGCAAGTGCGACAATTCATTGTTCATATACACACGAGGTTCTCAAACCGCGTATCTATTGCTGTACGTAGATGATATTATTTTAACGGCTTCTTCAAATGAGTTATTACAGGACATTATCAACAAACTCTCTCGAGAGTTTGCCATGACAGATTTAGGTCCTCTACATCATTTTCTGGGTATTAAAGTAACACGCAGTGACCGTGGCTTATTCTTGGATCAATCTCAATATGCCAAGGATATTATTTCTCGTGCGTCCATGGACGCGTGCAAACCTTGCACCACTCCAGTCGATTTATCATCTAAGTTGAGTGCCACTGATGGCCCTCTGTTTCATGATCCAACGTTGTACCGAAGTTTGGCCGGAGCATTACAATATCTTACTTTTACTCGACCGGACATTAGTTATGCCGTGCAACAGGTCTGTCTCTTTATGCAAGAACCACATGACCCTCATTTTGCCTTCATGAAACGTCTCTTAAGGTACATACAGGGCACTCTCGATTATGGTATTCGTCTCATCCGCTCTAATAATCATTCTTTGGTAGCATATTCTGATGCCGATTGGGGGGGATGTCCTGACTCCCGTCGGTCCACCAGTGGTTACTGTGTTTTTCTCGGGGATAATTTGATTTCTTGGTCCTCCAAGCGCCAGCCCACTGTGTCCAGATCTAGTGCTGAGGCGGAATATCGAGGCGTAGCAAATGCTGTAGCCGAAGCCACTTGGATACGCAACCTGCTTTTGGAATTAAATTTGCCTTTACCTAGTGCTTCGGTTGTTTACTGTGACAATGTCTCCGCAGTATACTTATCAGATAACCCAGTCCAGCATCAAAGAACGAAACACATTGAGATCGATATTCACTTTGTCAGGGAAAAGGTTCGAGTTGGACACATACGCGTTCTTCATGTCCCAACTTCTCTCCAGTATGCTGACATTTTCACAAAGGGTCTTCCTCGTCAGCTGTTCCAGTCTTTTCGTTCCAGCCTGAGCGTTTGTCCTACGCCCGCTCAGACTGCGGGGGAGTCTTAGCCTATAATTCTGCCTATATTTATGTTGTCTATATTTATTTATAGTATTGATGTATTTGTATTAATATAGGATTCTGATTCCTATTTAGAGATAGGGCTAATCTTTGTATCTCTCCCTATTTAAAGGGTTTTACATCATAATAGAAGGACACAGAATTACAAACCATGAACACTTTCATGGTATCAGAGCCATGGCTCTATGTCAGCTCCGGTTAAGGCCACGTGTACACCTCTTGATAGACCGGGTTACACGTGCGGGAGGGTATTGGAGGAGCCCTATCCCACATCGAAAGAATAAGACCTTCCGGTTGTATTAATAAGATCTTGGGTTACTCCCTCTATCACCAATTGGTTTTAGAGTGGAACCCCATAGACTTCAATAAACTAGACTCAATTAGTTATCTAAACTGACTCGACTTAATTATTTTATATTTTGAGGGGGTTTCTAATAACCTAATGCAATTAATTAGAAATACTGACTAACTCAAACACTGACACGAACTATGACTTTGGATTAATTCAGATAATGAAGAAACACTACCTAGGTTAGAATCATACACATGATTGGCAGGTTTTCTATCGGAATTGGAACTATTGTGAAACCGGGATCTTAGGATGTTAAACTCAAAGGTTAAAGGACCCTCAACCCTTCTTAAGGTGAAACCTAAAAGAACCCCAAGAGCTGTTAATTTACCGTTTTTTCATGGATTCCCTCACGGGTTTTCCAACTCTGATGATAAGGTACCCTAAAAAACAATCTACATCATAGCGCGAAAGTCAAGGGTAATTATGGAATCCTCTGACTCAATAAGTAAGGACGATAGGGAAACTAGGGAGATCTTCTTACTAAGGCCCCGACCCTAGCAATCTAACAACCTATACGAACTGAAAATCTCGAACCTCACGGCTATTAAGATTAGTTGAAAACCTAGACCTACTCAATTCACGATTATAACTCCTATGGATACTACGTCTAGCAAACCATAAATTAATCAAAAACACACAGTAATTGATCTAACATGAACCTATAAGTGAAAGACGTTCAACAAGGAAACATGTGAAGTTAATAAGCATGCAATTGAACATCAGAATATAAAAACCAAGTCTTTTACTTTATTATCAAACCACAATTGGAGTATGAAACCCGAGAATCTTCGATCCGAATGCTCCAAAGCTTCAACCATTCGCTTTTGTATGCTTAAAATCGTCCTTAGCAGCTCCAAATTCGTCCTCGTTCAGGTTCTTTTCGTCCTCGATAATGTTACAATGATTGTGAGTTTGATTTAGGTTAAAAACACATTAGATACATACCCAACTCGTATTTTTCTGCTAATAAAGGCCCCTCGCGTCGTGCGAGGGGTATTGCTTCTCAGTCTCGCGTCACGCGAGACCACCAAAAGTCAACTGGTCAAACTAGCCCCTCACGTCACGCGAGGGGGTCTTCTTTTCCCTGTCGTGCGACGCGATAAGGTGTTGTCCCAAAATTCTTCGTTCTTTCACTGCTCAATCAACTACGACTCGTTCGGGGCTCTGTTTTCTCCAATTTATCTCGTTTTTTCGCCCATCTTAGCTTCCTATCTCTCTTGGAGCCCTGCATATCACAATCGATTAAGTACAATGCAAAAACCTATACAAAACCACACAAAACATAATAACATTTATACAAACTATACATGGAAACTAGATGTATTTTGCATTACATCACGTTTAAATTCAACTAATAAAACAAACTTACTAGCGTGGTGGAACTATACATAAATGCTCAAAAGATACTATGGGTGTTTTCAAAAGATGGGGTTCCCCTCTCTAACCCGCATCTTATGTTTGTTTTGAAAAAAACATGGGCCAAAATATGTGGTCCTTATGTAATTATAGCTGTTTTGAAAAAAAATTAAGAGGCAAAAGATGCGGTTCTAGAACCGCATCTCTTAATATAACGGTAATATTTCAAATTTTAATCATCTTCTTCCTATAATATATAAATATAAATGTCAATATAGTTATGAATATTAGTATCTATGATATGTGTGTATATATATAGTTATATATGTATGACTTGTATATATAGTATATATATGTGTGAATGGATGATATATGTGTGTATATATTATATATATTATCGACTTGTTTATATATATTATATATATATATGTGTGTGTGTGTTAGAAGCGACTGTCACACCCCAACCGATGGTAGAAACATCGGGGCGAGACACTAAGCATTCAGATTGCTCAAGATATTCCACAACACTAAATTGTTTCAATAATAATTAATTCAAGATTTCATAAATTGTTCAAAACATCAACCACATCATAAAGTATCCAATCAAAACAACGTAAGATCCAAACAACATTTAAAATTTGTCTTAAGTTATCTAAGATGTGTTTCTAAGCATCATCCTAGCTTGATTCTTGATTTACTCGGCTATTATCAACCTGCAACATGTATTAAAATACTATCAACAAAAATGTTGGCGAGCATACAAGTTTGAATACGTAGCATAATAGTTTTAAAAACTCATATCCGTCATGTAAACATATAACAAGTTTCACCATGCTAGTTTACGCCGTCCAAGTGATAGCCCAAGTTTCCAATTCGTTAAAATGCCTTTCCCAAAGACTAAAGGGAGGTTAAATGTCTCATCCTAACAATACCCCAAAGACTAACGGGGAGGTGCATTACCCCTATAGCGCTATCATTGTTAAGGCGGAACTACACACAAGGATTAAACGTTCACATAGCATAAAAAGTCTCAAGTATCAAGTTTCAAGTTTCATGTTTAACGAGGATAGAGTATGTTTCCAAATAAGTTTCAAGTGTCAAGTGTCATGTTTATAGAATACATGTTGCATCAAAAGTGTTTAAAACAAAAAGGGATCGAGTATACTCACAGCGGGTGCTAATAACCAAACACAGTTTAATTGGATCGAAGGGAGCGCTGGATCAGCCTGCGTGCAGGGAACAGAGCATAAGTCCTCTAAGAGCTGACCCGGTTGGGAACAGAGTGTCGAATGGTGCTAAAATCGAGATAAAGTGTCTGACTGAATACCTGAGCGGATGGTCATCCGATCGGATGGTCATCCGGTCGAATGGCCATTCGATCAAACGTGCCATATCGATCAGATGGTAATTTGATCAGTGGGTATAGTTTGCAAATTGTTAAAGTCTCAAACGTTGTGATCATAGTGTCCTATAAAACAAACAAGTGTCATGATAATCAGATCATCTGGACGGATGGTCATCCGACCGGATGGCCATCCGGACAGGCGATCAGTGAGTGAAGTTTTGTGACAGTTTCCAAGTTTGGGTTAACGGAGACGGTGTAACGACGCGTCAAACAACGGAAACGTAATCCAGCTCGTTTAGTTGGCTGGGAACCACCCCATCTCAAACTGACGAACTGTTTATGGTGAGTTTCATGTTTGGACCCGTCAAGCGGCCCGCTTTTCAGTGAAAATCAGTTTTCAAGCCGGCTTTTGACTAAGAAATGAGTCAATAGCCAGTTTGAGTCTGATTTCACTATTGTTTTGTAGAAAAGTTGAAGGAGAGTCAAAAGCCAGTTGTAATATGTGATGTTCATATGATCTGAGCCGGAAACTAGGTGAAATTTCGTCGGATCTGGTACAAGAGTGTGATATTTCCTTAGATTTTGTTTAAAAACTGTGAAAATCTTTTAGATTTGAGGCCGATGATGCTCCACAACAGTTTGTACAACCCATTGCGTGGAAAACACCTTCAAGAGGCCCAAAAACAGTTGGTTTTTAATGAAAAAGTTTAAGCGTTCATGTGATTTTGATGAAGAATCTTGTGTAGAATCGATGAATGATGAAAGTTGTACAAGAATAAGAGAAGAATACTTACGATTTGCCTTGAATATCGAGAAAAGTGCTTGAGAGTGCGTGTGGTCGGATGACAGAGGGTGAAAGTGTGAAATGAGCGCACAAGTGGCCTATTTAAAATGAGTATTAACTTATGATCAAACTAATCTAATACTCATAATAAATGATTATTCGGCTAAGTGGGAGAATGTAAGATTAAATAAGTATTTATATGTACTTAATATAGTATCCATCGTTATCATTTATATAATACTAGTGGGGAGCCCGCGCGATGCGACAGGGACACAATAGTTAATAACTATTTCACAGGTTAACTTAGACAAATCGAAATATGTAATGTTAAAAATATAACACTATATCTTAGGATGCATGTATAATGACAAGAAGAGACTTTAAATAATAATATATTCAATTGAATCACAATTATATCAACACATTTTAAATTAAAATGGTTAAACCTCTAGGTGTCTAAGATGAAAACTGGCTCATTCGTATCCCAAGTTTTTAAATACTAAAATTAAAAAAAAACAAATAAGAATTACTAAATGATAGTGAATAAAATTTAAACAAAGACCAAATACAAAGATAATGGTAAAGTAAGACTGACTGAATCGAATTATATGTTCCAAAATATAAAATTTAATTTATATTAAACTTTAAATAAATTATATATTGTTGACGCTTCTTATAAAAAATGAATCGGATTATCTAATTTAAAGATTTGAACCCATCGATGTGGTAGTACAGGGATTCGGTGCCTAGATGGTGAGGCATCGGCGAATCGTAGCAGATGTGCTTGTGATTAATTACGGGCTGTAATATCATTTCTTATTGAATATTCTGCTGTCATTTCTTTTGGCAATGAGGCCAATGGTACCACTTTCATACCAATATAACTACCTAAAGATAAAGAATTTAATTACCTTCCAGTAGTATTCGGATGATGTGCTTTCGACCGCAAGTGTCGAATGTTCCTTTAGTGCCAAATGCAACAATAGGAAATGAAATAACATAGGTTATTATGACAATGAAAAATAACAAATGCAACCCATGATCTCTCAATTCCACCCTACATTCTTCTCACAATCGTCCCCTCAGCACATTTTCTGAAAAAACCCACAACATATTTCAACTAAACACACCACATCGCTTCAATTTTCAATTTATATTTCAATTTCAGCTTCAATTTCAACTTCAATCTCAATTCAAATTCTTGTTTGATTCACGTTCTTCATATTCAAAATCAGTTTCATAGAGTAATTATTAGCATCTTTGTGTCACGCCCCGATTTCCACGTGTCTCACCGGTGGGCCCGGTGGGGGATTACCGTGACGTAGTTGGCAACAATATAGTCAAACCACACAATATATATGAATGCACAGCGGAAGCATAAAGATAATTATATTTCAACCATTGTTTGTAATATCAATGTATTACGAATAGTCGAAAAGTATCCACAGGGGATCAAATAAAATATAAGTATTGTTCAACAGACGTAGGCATCTTAAGCTTGCGAGACTCTTTATGATGCTAAGGAGAATATCCAGCCCATTGCGCTTAGTACCTGCATTTAGTCTTTTTGGGAAAATACGTCAGTTTACACTGGTAAATACATTCAATCGACACTTTTGTAAAATGTTTATTTAAAAATTTATTTGAATGCACAAGGCACAAACTCTTTTATAACTTGGGAGAATTATTTAAATTATAATCTTGTGAACGGATTACATGTTCCTTATGCGTTTAGTAGCCCGGATCTTGTCCGGGTTAAAGATCAATAGACACACCACATAGCATAAAACTGTGGCGGTAAACCAACGGCTATACTTTTATAATTATAGACATAATGCCGGGTGTACGCCTACACCCGGATGTCAAGGTCGTGGCCATTTCGTAAAATGCTGCCAAGGATATCCGGGACATGGTCATTAACCCCCTAAAGGCTTTAAGTAACAAGACTGTTTAAACGAGCCGATCAAATTTATTCAATTACCCACTCAACGGTGGAGAATTTGATGCCCGATCAAGCGGTATGCTATATACCGTAACCCAAGCCCGTATAACGGAAAATAAGTTAAAAGTATTTACCTTTGCAAGTATAAATTTTTAATCGAATAAATTGCAAATAGCTTTTACTGGTCTCCTATTCTGGAACGAAGGTTTAAAATAACCTATTAGAATCCTAACGGGTCTTTAATTTAGCCGTAGCTTAGACCGGTCAGTTTCAAAGGATAATTACGGTTTAATCGCGTGAAAGGCGAAAACCAAGAATGGAATGTGATTTGGACCCAACAAGTTTGAAGAATTGTTTTATATGGGTATAATAACCACACTCTGGATTTTGGGGTCAAAACAATAAGGTTTGACCCGTTTCGGCTAGTTTATGTAAACTAGTTACATAAGCCGAACCGTGCGCACAAAAAGGCGTAACGGGTAACCGTAAGAGTCCTACACTGGTTTCCTAAGTCAATATGCTTTAAAGAGGTTGTGATATCAGTAGGATACCTTCCATAATGCCCGTAACGAGTTTAAGTTCATATTATGCCCCGTAGGGGTATTTCGGTCTTTTTAAAGATTATAAAAGAGGTTTCTGAGTTCTATAGGAAATCTGAGTTTCCCGAACAGTTTATAAAGTCCAAAGTACTTTATTTATTATTTAAAATCAGTAGAAACTGGAATCGGGTCAAAAGACCTTGTAGAACTCAAGTTATGGCCGAAAAGGGTATATTCGGTATTTACCGAACCGTTGCCATAACCGCAGGTTATGAGCAGGTTAAAATAATTAAAAATCTTTAAAAATTCCAAAATATTTTTTACATCAGTGTGTAAAGGTTTGGTGTCGAAATCTGGGTTTAGATAGGCGTTATGCTAATTGCGCTATTTAATTACTAAAGTTTCCGTAATTTGCGCTAATTAGCATAACTCCTATTCTGGACCTCGGATTGACGTGAAATTTTAGGGACATGCTTAGAAATCAGTAACCAAGGTTATGGTCCTTTCACATGTCCGAAATTCTCGTTTTAAATTAAAAGGGCGTTACGGTCAACTTTTAGGCATTTAACGGAAAGGTGTAAAAGACTCGGACAAACAACGAACCGGTCATAGAGGGTTATACCATCATGTAACCTGGTCCTAATAGAGTCCTAAGGCATATCTAAATCATACTTTAACGGGTCAGAACTGAAGTCAAAGCAAAAGTCAAAGTTTTGCGACTTTCGGCTCCGAACCGGGTCAAAACAGTAAATGGTCGGATCAAACAAGCTTAGACTAGTTAATATACTTATTATCATGTTTTATGAGTGTTAAAACAGGTTACACACCATCTACATTACTGATTATGCATGAAATTGCAAAATAGCATTTCTGTTGACTTCTTCTAAGCACGTTTGACTCGACATTCGGACTAGTTAGAGTGGGAATCGGAGGGTGCCCTTTTAGGGGTTTAAAGCCCACATGATTACCAACATATAACTACCTTTGATTCGACAAACCACTGGACCATTTGTGATTTATCGCAAAGTCAATCGTTAATTACGACGGATTGACTTTTAAGCTAAACTATGCAAAAACTAAGCCACAAAAGGGTAGGCATACTTACAGAAGCTTGGTGCACGACTAGGGATGTTAGAAGAATGCTTGAGAGCTCCAGAAATGAACTAGAAAGAAGGTTTGAGGTGTGTTGAACATTGGTGCAATGCATTGCCTTTTATAGTGAAAATTTTGGCATAAGATCATTACAACTCACCCTACAATGGTTCATGGATGATCAGCAGGTGTCCCTGGGTGCTAAAGGACATGTAGAGGGCGCCCATGCTTCAATTAATGCATCCAAGATCGTTCACAAGCTCAAACAATGAATCTGCCCAAGTTTACTGCATCTGGGGCTTCCACGCGGCCCGCATTAAGATTCAAGCAACTCAGACGCGGGCCGCCTGAATCTTTAAGTCAGAAAACAAATCTGCAGGTGGCGCGCGGCCCGCATTAAATCACTCATATCCTTCACGCGGCCCGCATTAGGCTTGATTTTCAAGATTTTCATATCTTTTGTAATCATTAACCTGACCTTTCGGTTTCGAAGGGGTAACTTTGCGATTTGGCCCTCGATTATTTACACTTAAGGGCCTCGAGACTTTTACCCGCATTGTTAAGTCCCCGGTTAGTTTAATTACTATCCGAAAAGCCTTAACTTTTATTGTTGACGCTTTTAACCCCTCACATACGAATTTGATCATAACTTTCTCGTTTTAAAACGGAACTTCGCGAAATTCATATCGTATATTCTAGTGAGCGTATTTTACTGTTACAAAGTCTCGGGTTCGTCAAATGGTCACTCAGAGGTATAAATTAAACATGTTGACACATTTAATCCCTGTAGTTTGTAATCTCTCACTTTCTTCCGCATTTCGCTCCGTACGATCCATGATTCATTCGTTTGAAGGTACGAGCATCATTTAGGGTTACTATACAGTATATTTACCCCTCGTTGACATTTTTAACCCTCGAATTTACATTCTTTCAAGGTTTGTCAACTTTAGTCCTTTATTTAATATTAAATGCCACGTGTAAACTCATGACACGTGTCAACACATTATTGGACACAAAATTTCGAGGTGTTACACTTTGCATATGCCTATGAGGTGTTCGATGAAATGCGCCAGTGGGTGATTTTGTTATTTGTGTTTGATCTTATATGTCCTGATGCCTGTGTGAATGAATGCTTCAGTTCCTTACATTTCCAGCCCTGTTAGTCCATTGTTAGATATGTTTTTCTTCTTCGCACGCAAGGTGTTCGACGAAATGCCTAGGTGATTTTTCAGGGTTTTTTTAGCGTAGCGGATCAATTACCTTTTGACCCATTAGCTGCGTTTCCTTTTGGGTTGGGTTTTCTTTTTTGGTGGTGGCGTTAGGGCGGGCATATCGTGTATACCCGTACACGATAAGACACGACACGATAAGACACGATACACGAAATCCCATACACGAACACGACACGATAACTTATCGTGTCCTTTTTTTCAAACACGACACGATATACACGAAAATTACCTGTTAACATGACTGTTCGACTGTTATACATGAAAATTACCTGTTAATATCTGTTAACACGAACACAACATGCTATCTGAGAGTTACCGAGGAAGTTTAGGGTTTTATTTTTTTCGAATTGAATGAGGAATGAAAATAGAAAGGAATTAAGGAACCCACACCCACATGGCTGATGAGTTTTATTTATTTCAATTTCTTATCGTGTACTAACGGGTATTAACAGGTAAACAGGTATTTAACCTGTTTATACATGAAAATTAACAGGTAATCTCGTGTCTACCTGTTTGGTACACGATACCTGTTAAGGCCATACACGATACCTGTTAACTTCGTGTAGGTTCGTGTCGTGTATTCGTGTAAAATTGTCAGCCCTAGGTGGCGTACGCGACATTATTTAAGTGTCGACTTCGCTTACTTAGTTTTGTTATGGTTGGTTCTAATGGTAGCGGTTTCTTGCCTTGTCATTTCCGGCGCTTTCATTGTTGCCCCGATGGCTGGGTGGGGGCTAAGGGATTCCCAAGGTTAATGGCACATATCAAGAGTCACCATTTGGGCTCAGACGAGAGGAAAGATTCTTTGAGATGTGCAATTGCTGACGATCTTAATCTTTTTACCTCTGTTTGTGAAGCTTTGAGGGTGTCCGGACAATGGTTATGTGGTGAGTGTATGTGCCCTCATGCTTTCAGTCGGGCATGCCACCATGAGGATAAGGTTATTCGGTTTGTGCCATGTGAGAGAGATGAATTAGGTTTTATTGTTGGCATCACTAGACCCGGTATTGAAAACGTTGATACCACGTCAGAAAGAGTTGGGTGTAGATATTGCTTTACTTAACCGTGTTTTCTCTCTCCCCATCAAGACTGTTAAGAGTATCCCCCTTAGTTGTCGTATGGCTTTTGCCCAAGTCTTAACTGAAGCTTTGGACAAGGTGGTTGCTGTGCCTGATTCTGTTGAGGCATGGGTTCGACTTTTGATATTACCACGTTGCACCTTGCGGGTGTTCAAGCCTGCTGGTCGTCAGGACAAGAGGTTGGGCAATAGGAAGACGGGCTAATGCCTTAGCATCCAGCGGTCTTTGGCTCAATGGGGTGATCGTGAGGGTTTTGCCACTCTTGTCCAGTCGTTGTTTGATCAACCCGTGAGGGGGTTACAAATGGAATCAAAAAGGGCACTGAGATTGATAATGAGTGTGGGTGGACCAATGTGAAACAATGTTTACGTAAGGTTGCTGATGGTCATTTCACTGCAGCGGTTAAGGTTTTATGCTCCTCGGGGGTCGCCCCTCTCAATAAGAATACTCTGGAGGCTTTAGTGGCTAAGCACCTGATGTGCACAAAATGCAACATATAAATTACATCAAATGTGGCATAAAACTAACCCTTTTTTAGTACTAATGTTGGAAAAAGTATGCTTTTGTCTTCCTTTTGTATTTTCAGGATTAAATGAGCTCAAATGAACAAAAGGAGCAAAAAGGCAGCTAAATCTAACATAAATACAAGAAAAGGAACAAACGTGACATGCCCGACCCCCCGACAGCATCTTCCCAAGCAAAAACAAGAAGGCAGAAGACTGAACACGCCCCATGCTCAGTGAGCACGGGGCGTGCCCAAGTGTCAGCAGAAAAGACAAAGTTGTAGAAGCTTCTATTGCCCACCACGGGGTCGTGCTCAGCGGACACGGGGCCGTGGTCAACTAAAAGATTCGCAAAATCCAGGCGAATCTTGATAGTACAGATATGCTTCTGCACACGGGGTCGTGCTCAGCGGACACGGGGGCGTGGTCAGCTATCTGCAGGCGCATTTATTGCAATTACAATTAATGAAGAGAGAGAGACAGTTGGACACGGGGGCCATGCCCAAGCTTCTGTTCAGCCTATAAATAGGAGTGCTTGGAGCTCTTGCAACTCATCCCTTGGCACACCACCTCTCTCACACTTCATCCACCACCCACCATCATCACAACACCATCATCCACCACCATCATCCATTGTCCATCATAGAGTGTGTGAGTCGTCTCGGGATCCAAGATTGATCGTAAGAGTTCTTGACAATCAAAGGCCATGTTTGCCTAAGTCTCTTACATCACTTGGTGAAGACAAGTGTTTAGTGTAATACTTTTTATTTTTTAATCTTTTGCACTTTTTAATTGGTTTTGTATTAATGACTTTAATTACTAGTTTCTTATGTTGAAGGTGATTCTTCCTTATCGTTTGTCCGTGGTGTCTTGGCATTATTTTACTGTCTATATAAAATAAAAGATTTTCACCATTCATATCTCCACAGTCTATATGGAGGTATGTTGGCTACCTGGTCGGGGGTTAAGGGAACGGTTTGGTAAGAGTCTTGCCATTGTTCAGTGTATAGATCCTGCAAAGGACCTGAGTCAAATTTAGTAGGACCTCCTACAATACTTACCGGTATTGGATGGCGGGGGTCCAAACTCTTTGATCCCCTCATAAGTTAAACTACTATTAAAACTTTAACCCAACTACTTAGGACTGTATCCCTGCTGACTCATACTACTTAGCTGAGGGTAACGTCGCCTTCAAAAGAGGGGCCTACCACATTATGCATTAATAACTTAATTAATTATCTTTCAATAATCCGACCCTTTAGGATTGTATCCTTGCTGACTCAAACTACTGGGTTGAGAGTAACGTCACCTTCAAAAGAGGGGCCTACTACAATAACTAAGATAATCTCTTAAACAAGTGCAAAAGTGCGAAAATAATCAAAGGTTACACTACACACGAGTCGGATCCAAGTGATTCATCTTGTCTATCTGTTTTTACTTTTATTTTCTTTTTCAGCATTTTAGTTAGTTTTATTTTTTTTTTAGTTTAAAAATCTTTTTCTAACATTTTGATTTGATTAGACGTTGAGGATAAACCGGTACTAAAAGCTCTTGTGTCCTTGGACGACCTCGGTATCTTACCAACACTATACTACGTCCACGATGGGTGCACTTGCCCATATGTGTGTTTAGTGTTAGTGAATATCGTGTTTATAAATTTAAAACTTGGCTAAAAGTGTAAAAAGGTTTAAAATATACACCTAAATTATATACACACTGACACGCATCACACCCATGTATGCCCCCTCCTTCCATGCCTGCCTCCTTGCCTTCTGAGTCTCCTCTTGTGGTGGAACCCGATTGTGTGCTCGGGTGTATTAAATCTTTCCTCAAAGGTACGTCGTGTGGGAGAGACGGCTTAAGGGCCCAACATCTTTTAGATGCTTTTTGTGGGGAGGGGGTCTGTGATTGCTGATAGCCTACTTAGGGCTACTTCAGCTATGGTTAATTTGTGCTTGGGGGGAGGTGCCCGAGGAGTCTGGCGGAGTTTGTTGCTTCTGCTCCTCTTACACCTCTTCTCAAACCGGATAATGGGATTAGGCCTATCGTTGTTGGGTCGATTTGGAGGAGGGTGATCTCCAAGGTGGCCATGAAAGGTGTTGGGAAGGAGATGGCCAAATACCTTGGCGATTTCCAGTTTGGGGTAGGGATTCCGTGTGGGGCAGAGGCCGTTCTTCATAGTGCGAATAGGTTCCTTAATGAGTACCACCAAGATGGGTCTCTTGCTATGCTTACTATTGATTTTTCGAACGCTTTTAATTTGGTTGATAGGACAGCACTACTCTACGAGGTAAGAAAAAGGTGTCCTTCTATTTATACGTGGGTCGATTTTTTATATTGTCAACCAGCTAGATTATATGTGGGGGATGAGTTTATTTGGTCTACTACTGGCGTTCAGCAGGGGGACCCCTTGGGGCCCCTCCTTTTTGCCCTTGTTCTACACCCCCTTGTTCACCGAATAAGGGATCGCTGCAAACTTCTATTTTACGCCTGGTACCTAGATGACGGAACGCTTATTGGAGATGCCACCCAAGTGGCTAATGCTTTAGATATCATCAGAGCTGAGGGTCCTTCCTTAGGGCTTCAACTTAATATAAAGAAAACTGAAGTTTTCTTGCCAACCTACAATGGTGTAAAGGTTCAGGAGGGCTTATTCCCTCGGGAGATTGGGAGGCCGGTGCTGGGTGTGAAACTCCAGGGGGTGCCGTTAGTCGTGATGCAGAGTTTATTAGTAGTATAGCTCTTAAAAGAGCGAGCTGTGCAGTCAAGCTGATGAGGTGCCTTAAACGCCTACGGGACCCTCAGAGCGAGTTCCTCTTGCTTCGTTCTTGTATGGGTGTTGCTAAATTACTGTTTGGTCTTCGAACATGTCAACCTTCTTTGGTCGGGGGAGTTGTCTCTATTTTTTATGAAGGCCTCCGGGGAGCATTAGAGGGTATTGTTGTTTGTGGAGGTGCCTTAGTGGATGTTGGCTTCTCTCCCAACTCGGTTCGGAGGCTTAGGGATTTGTATGGCCGAGGATGCCTCTTCATATGCTTTCGTGGCTTCAGGGGCCCAATCTTGGGGTTTACAAGACCACATACTCCGAGAATGTGGTGGGGATGTTTTAGACTCCGATTACAGGAGTGCGTTGGACCTTTTGCATAGTTCTCTTCCCGACCTTGATATTGGCGGTTTCTACATTAAAGACACCGCCCCTCCTAAATCCCAGAAAATTCTGGCGAATGCCTTATATGGCGAAATTGTCAAGAGGTTTGAAGAGAAGTTTGTTTTATCCCCTCAGCAAAGAGCTGTGTTTGAATGTCTACGTGCCCCACATGCTCAGGATTTTCTGTCTGTCGCACCTATTGAAGGCTTGGGGCAACACATGTCGGCTGTGGAATACCGTGCTATCCTTAGATACCGACTGATGATTCCTTTGTTCCCAGTTGACGAGCCATGTCCGGTATGCCGCAAAGCGTGTTTAGATTCTTTCGGCGAGCACGCGATCCACTGTAAAGAGCTACCAGGGTTTAAATATCGGCATGATTGGGTGAGAGATGTGTTATGTGATGTTCTTAAGCGGGCCAGGATCTCTGCCAAAAAGGAGGCTCCAGTAAATTTCCTGACTGACCCCTTAGAGGGGAGGTCCACTTTATGCCCGGCGGACATCCTTGTGTTTGGATGGGAAGGGGAGAAACACGCTTGTGTAGATTTAACTGGAGTCTCCCCCTTGTCGGGCTCAAGGACAAGGGCTTTGTCGTAGGGCAAGCGGTGCTCAAGGCAGAGGAGAGCAAAGTGGCAAAACATGAGAAAGCCTGCCTAGAGAATCAACATGTGTTTGTCCCGTTTGCGTTTGATACCTTTAGTGGTCTCGCTCCTGACGCTGTGCGACTTTTGAATCGGGTTCAAAAAGTCGTTAATAGTAATTCTTCGTTTCTAAAGGTTTCAAACTTTGTATTTAGTAGAATTGGTTTTTCTATTCAAAAGGGGGTGGCGGCGCAACTTGTTGCCCGACTACCTGTTATTGCTTTGTAATTGCCCCTTTTTCGTGTGAAATGATATTAATATATAAATTCACCCAAAAAAAATTATAACGAAAAATAAGTACAATCCATTCATTGATCATTTACCAGAGTTCAACACCCGTTGTTTCTCGTCTCTCGTACACTATAAACTCACGGTTAATTACGAAAAAACGGCTTCCGGTGCTCACCAAATCTTAATCTTATGATGTTACCTTGCTTCTACCAAATTTGAGTCCCATTGTTGTCCAAACAATAGATGAAGAATAAAGTAAAGGGTAAGATGACATTCATAACTCAAAAATTGTCGCTAAAACCTTCATGCGTAAATCAACTTGCTACTACTTTGCGACCAGTGGACATTTTGTTAGTGCTTTTAGTGACAATAATTTGGGTTTCATCTTCGCTAGTTATACAACAGAACAATTATCGTTTTTGGTCGCAAGCATTAGCTAATTTTGCAATCGTTTTAATTCTTGGTTGCAAATTTGTCGCTAATGTGCGTTTAGTAGCAAATATTGGTTGCAATAGCCTGTTTTTTAAGAGAAAAAACGACTTTATCACACAAAAAGAACCACGTGGACCATCGGTTGATAAACTATTCAGGCGAAACCGATTTAAACAACCTTGGTTGCGAAAAGCATGAAAGTATCCGAATCCAGATGACGTTTCGATATCTCAACACAATCTTTTAAAGCCAACATTTTCCATCCATAATTTCCATTCACATTAGCACTCCAATCCGTGTTACTATCTGAAGTAGATAAGTAGATAACAGTTCCTGTATGCAACTTTTGCTTGCAAAAAAACACGTACCTCCGCAGCAAATCATCGCTAACGGACCTTGGGATTTTAAAAACCATAACAAGAATATTGTAAAAACCATTTAAAGTAATGTAAGATATATCATGTTATTATGATGAATCAATAAATCAGTAGAGATTGAGTAGTTACCATGATCTCGTGGTGTTATATGGTGCAAGACTGTTGGTGTTCATCATTGGTTGATGTTGAGTGAATAAGTGAATGTAGGACATCAGACAGATGCATGATGCTCAACATTATAAAATGAGAGAGGGGTGAAGGGACAATGGAAGTACGAAGTTGGATTATTAGTTTAGGAGAAGAAATGGGAAATAATGAGAACCCATATTCTCAGGTTTGCGTGACTTAGGGAAGGGTTTAAATATAAGCAAGCATCAAGATCGCAACTCTTCAGCTGATTTGTTGAAATTAAATTCCATTGTTAGGAAACAATGCAGGCAACTCTTCGAATTCTTTTTTATTATCATTTTGTCTACATTTATTTTATCAATTTAATTCTATTTAAGAACACTTCAATTGTTAATTTATATTTAAAAATTCATTTAACCCATGTTAAAAGACCATTGTGCCCATTTATTAACCCCATTAAGTTGTCGTACCATAAGCATAAAATATTGCAATTACTTAAATTTTGCCGGTATCCTTCAGAAATGCTTTATAATATCAAAATATGTTAAAACCTTATAATATATTAGTTGGTAATTGTTGATAGACCGATTTACCCTTATTAACTAGCAAGGTTTTCCCTTGGGTATATTTAAGGAGATGAGTAGAGAGGGTTTTAGGTTAGATAAATCATAACACCACATAACTTTCGACATCCTCTCTCTCTCCACTAACCATGAATTCATAACCCTGTGAATTTGGTAATCACCATCAGTAACATACATCCTACATGGGAACCAGATCAAGTTGACTATCATGTCTACATCGATGTCTGCATCAATCACTGGATAATCTGCTGGCATATCTGCTGTAACAGGTATTATATACATGTTTTTCATTACATATTAACACAACTGATCTACATATCAAAGTATCATCTTATATAATCGTATTTTTGGCCTCCTTTTGCTCTCTCATAATTCACATAACTCCTAAACACGATGATCATATGAACAAGAGATATGCTAATAGGAGAATGCTTCAAAACCACACCAAAACTCAAATACATTGAAACGAGAAACATATGTCTTACAAGTAAGCTAGGAAGGGGTACCATTTACATAACTAAGTACTTCACACATTAACTAGAAACCAAAAAACATCATACTTTTTAAACAAGCATATTAATTCGACCTCGATCCCTTTGGATATACATTGAAGGGTAAAGGTGTGGCCCATGAAAATAACATTAGCTCTGCACGTGAATGAGCAAATAATCATGTGTTAATACAACTATACATGTATAGTAGGAAGTAAATATAGTGGGAAATCTAAATTAACTTACTTCATTACTAGAAAGTTAGGGTTCTGCATGCCATTTGTCAATAACTGGCAAGTCTTCTCGTTTTAGACTTGGAACTTCCATAGATGGGCCTTGAAGGGTTTTGACAATCTCCTTAGTCTCACCTAGAAGTTGGGCTGCAGCTTTGACACATGCCTCCCTTTTCTCTATGACATCTGTGTGGCATTCCATTGCTATGACTTGGGGTAAGTTGGTGAGACATGCAGCCAGTATGTCAGCAATCCGTGATGATATCAATTCATCAAATGATTTCTTTTGGCTTTCATTGTGATCGCCGATGATTGTTTCAGTGATATGAGACATCGAGTTGGCACAAATAGCCGTGAACTTAGAATCACCGTTCTTACTTTCCACACCTTCGTTAATCTTGTTTTTGGCTTTTCCTAAGAAAAACCGAACAATTTGCAATGTTGCGTCCTCTTGACAAGCACTTGTAGTTACTTGGGGAGCAACATCTTTCAACTTGATTCCCAACCATATGTGGTAGACATCAACTTCTTCCCACAACCTTTTAGCCACCTTTTGAATGCTTACATATTCAGGTGTAGCATTGAGGTTTTTCTCCACAAGTGTCACATAGTCAAGACCTTCCCTCACACTTTTCAACAAGCTATCAACTTCCATGTTTTTTATCATGCGAAGAGTAAGCACAATGGTTGCTAAGGTTACAACCGCTAAGCTCCAGCAATCACGACATTCTACTTTTGATGATGAACATTGAACATGATGATCGTTGTTGCCGAACATTCTAACTCCTTGAAAACCTTTAGTAGTTTTGGTCTTAATAAGATTCATGAGATTTTTGGGTTGTTTCTTTTCACTCCTCCGGATCAATTGCTTAAAAGATTTAGAAAGACCTTTCAGTGTTCTCTCAGCAAGCTCCTTATCATTTTCAAGTTGCAAAACATAGTTGATTCCTTTCAAGTCGTTTGTTTTGTTGCCCGATGAACAAAAGACGAGTTGTAATAACCAATTCAAACATCGCAGACAATACAAGACACATATCGTAAAGAAAAATGGGTTCAACGCAATTACCTTGCATACTACCACAACTCCTTTCTGAAGTTTTATAGAAAAATTCAGAATTAGGCTTTTCATATTCTTAATGACCACCATGCGTTTGTGGCTACGAAATGGAAATGGAATGCAACTATCTTTCCAATCAGATAACTTCTGAGTCCAATAGCTTTCTACTTTACAAACCTTAATATGGTTCCGAAGGCTTTCGATGGACACCTTAAAGCTTAATGATGCAAAACATCTAGAAAGTGGTGCAACTGTACCAAGTAGGACTCCGATAAATTGTACTATGAGAATCCACTGCGTTGACTTGCCATAAGCTGAACCACAGTCGTCAAACGTATATTCTGAAATTGACCAACCAACAGTAAAGATGTGCAAGATAGTGGTTAAAGCACATATTACCCCAGAGGCAGTGGTTGTCGCCGAGCAAGCAATGATGAATTGGGGGCTGCCACTTCCTGCCATGATCCAGTAGTTCTCTACATATGGTTCAAGCTTCTCAACTGTTAACATCTCTCCGTTTAACTGTTGAATGTATGTTGAAGCAGCTTCATGAGCTTTTTGGTATTTGAGTTCTATAATCTGCTTGGATTTCAGAATCGCTAAAGATGAAGATACATGGATTATTAACAATGCGAGTAACATAGTCACATAAATTGTGGCTATTGTGGGATACGAAACACCAAATAAGACCTCCAAGGGGTCAGGGTACCCTCATTCTGAGACTATTCCAGGAATCTCAAAATAGACCATTTCAATATCTCTTGGGAACAAATCGGTAGAATAGACTTAAGTGATAGATACGAGTGTATTAACCAACATCCCAAGTTTTACATTCCAGTCAAACCCAACAACCCGACATTCCTCCTCGGAATGTTTACCAAATGTCCCTCCCCGGGACGCATGCTTAGAAAAAGAGCAGTAGACTCACCTTAGATTTGCTCGGATTATTAAGTTACTTTACCCGTTCCAAGTTGGTCAACCAAACCCTACCGTGGTTACCAATCAACATCAATTTCACAATTAAACAAGTCATTACTTTTGCATAGTTTACATCTCTCACAAGATCACAGTATATCAGGTAGTAAATACACATTTCTAACACAAGTTCACATCTCATGTGAATGTCACAAAGTATCACATAACATAATAGGTGAGTTTGCCATACATACTAATCGAACCAAGTTTTCTTATTCTCATTGACATGCAACAAGGATCATATACCCACACAAGTATCTATCATCATCATCATCATCAACATAGGTACCCACTGTTCAACTCATTTTCTTACACGACAAAGTATCAAGCGACGAAGGTTCATTCTTCGTCAAAAATGACTTCGACGAAGATCCCATAGTTCGTCACCTCAGACGACGAAGATCAATCTTCATCGAACATGGTTCTTCGTCGTGAGCTTCGTCGCTGTACCTCCTCAACAGGTTATCATGATCACTAACCCTAATCATTAGTTAATAGTTACATCGTGATACACGTTCATCAACAATTTGTGCCACAATAATCATTCATTCAATCCGTGAACATTATTCAAATTAATTCAATCTTTATACATCAAATGCAAAAACCATTCCCTTGAACAATCATCACCATTATCGATCACCCTATGCAAAGCATTAAACAATTCTATGCCGTATCTCAGTGTCACAAGTTATTCTAAATCACATTTAGAGTTTGCTAGTATTGAGTCCTATATCTCATTCCTTATGACGAATCAGCAATTAAGTACCACGTATTACACAGACTAACACAAACATCATTACATCACGGGATTATCCTGGGATTAAACCGTACAATTGTGTTCATCATCAATTCATATTAAGTGTAACCAATTCGTCTCCCATTCGGCCTAAACATCCCTATTTCATTTAACACTAATTATCAATGAAGTCCCTAGTTCTCTTGTATCATTCAAACAATGATATCGACTAGTGTCATACATGGAAATTGTCAGACTCACATATAAACAACCCTAGTATGCTTTTAACCTAATTCACATACATGCTCAATTACCACAACAAGAACTCAATTAAAAGAATGATAACTAGCCAAGAGATATGTGTTACCAAATAGGAATGATAAGCTGGGATGAATAAGGGGGCTTCGATTTTGAGTAGGCTGTCTTCGAGCATGTATAGGAGGAGAGGGCTAGGGTTTGAGAAATCACACAACCGTGTGTAAGTTTATTATGCGAACAAGGCCTGGCCCTGACCAGGTTTTTCTTGGGCTGAAGCCCATCTTGGCGAACAATATACTTCGTCAGACACAAGGTGATGAAGAACTACCATTCTTCCTCGAATAGAAGATGACGGCGAAGCATATGCTTCGTCGAAGACAAGATGACGATGAACTATCATTCTTCATCGAGTACAAGATGAAAAATAAATGACTCTTAATGTTGTTCATCAACCAACATAACAATACCTAAATGGTGCACATAATACAACATAAAATGATTTGCTAAAACAGGATTGCCAGACAACTGATGCGTAGGGAAAGGACCTTGAGATTTCGGGTTGCCACAGCTAATAACCAAACACAGTTTAATTGGATCAAAGGGAGCGTTGGATCAGCCTGCGTGCGGGGAACAGAGCATAAGTCCTCTAAGAGCTGACCCGGTTGGGAACAAAGTGTCGAATGGTGCTATAATCAAGATAAAGTGTCTGACTGAATACCTGAGCGTATGGTTATCCGGACGGATGACCAGTCGATTGGATGGTCATTCGATCAATGGGTATAGTTTGCAAATTGTTTAAGTCTCAAACGTTGTGATCATGGTGTCCTGTAAAACAAACAAGTGTCATGATAATCAGATCATCTGGACGGATGGTCATCCGATCGGATGGCCATCCGGACAGGCGATCAGTGAGTGAAGTTTTGTGACAGTTTCCAAGTTTCGGGTTAACGGAGACGGTGTAACGACGCGTTAAACAACGGAAACGTACCAATCCAGCTCGTTCAGTCGGCTGGGAACCACCCCATCTCAAACCGACGAACTGTTTATGGTGAGTTTCATGTTTGAACCCGTTAATTGGCTCGTTTTTCGGTGAAAATCAGTTTTCAAGCCGGCTTTTGACTAAGAAATGAGTTAATAGCCAGTTTGAGTCCGATTTCATTATTGTTTTGTAGAAAAGTTGAAGGAGAGTCAAAAGCCAGTTGTAATATGTGATGTTCATCAGATCTGAGCCGGAAACTAGGTGAAATTTCGTCGGATCTGGTATAAGAGTGTGATATTTCCTTAGATTTTGTTTAAAAACTGTGAAAATCTGTAAGATTTGAGGCCGATGATGCTCCATAACAAGTCGCATAACCCATTGCGTGGAAAACACCTTCAAGAGGCCCAAAAACAGTTGGTTTTCATGAAATAGTTTAAGTGTTCGTGTGATTTTGATGAAGAATCTTGTGTAGAATTGATAGGTCCGAAACGATCCAATTTCAGTCTCGGTTCGGTGAAAAATAGTGAGACGGGTGATTCGAGCCAAGAACAATAGATAATAAACAAGAAAGATCGAAACTTTAAGGATTGGAATAAAGATATTTGATTGATTTGATAAGAACATACAAGATAATCCACCCCGGGTGAGCTCCCCCAGGGTGGTGGCTCACAAAATGCACACCCTCCAAGTGAGGTGTCGTAATCTATATATAGTCCCTGAGCCTTGTCCTTCAAGCAAGCCGCCTCTTGCTTGGAAAACCTACTACACTCACTAAAACGTCCGACTATCTATACTATATTATAATGCATGAGGGAGGGATTCCCAAAAGTTAAGAACTTCTTCCCCCCTTATTTATAAATAAACCCCTAAAATGAGGGTAAAGTGGTCTTTTAAACCATAATTATTTTTTAGTCCCTCAATCTATTACATTTAAATCCTTGATATTTAACATAATTATAGGTAATATCTATACTATATTATAAAGCATGAGTGAGGGGTATTTTAAAATACCCAAAAAATAAGAACTTCCCCCCCTTTATTTATAGAAAGACCCCTAAAATGAGGGTAGTTTGGTCTTTTAAACACTATTTATTTTTTAGTCCCTAAACTTATTACATTTAAATCTCTGAGGTTTTAACAAAATTATAGATAATTAGTTACAATTCACCCATCCACAACTAACTTATATTTTTTTATGTATTCTTGACATATCTTATAAACTATATTGTTTAAAAAAATACAAAGATAACATGACAACCTACACATTTTTGTTGACGTTTCGGTGTTTGTGTTGGTCCATATTGACGTGTGAATTAAATATAAAAATAAATAATGTCTTAGAAGTGATTAAAGACCAAACTTACTCTAAACATGAAAAGTTTTAAAGATGACTTTATATCCTCACGTTTCAAACACTTCGAAATTCCCAATTCAAAATTCAAACACGCTCTTATCTTTCTTGGATCCTCCCGCTTCAAACAAGTTTTGAAAACCCTAATCCCAATTCAAAATTCAAACACGCCCTTCTCTTTCTTGGTTCTCTCTCTCAAATTCAGATATTCGAATGTCATTCAGCCTCACCCTCTCTCGTTACTCTCCATTGATCGGAGGAGTTTGTGGTGCAAGATTTCACATCGCCTTCTCTGTTTGACATGGAAGGGTTCTTATCAGATTTTCTGATGGATACCCAAATGGGTGGAGAATCATTTTCGCTCTCTCATCACCATCCTTACTTCTCCCTCTCCCTCTCTACTGAAAAGTTAGGTTTTTTTTTCAACTTCAGTTCACCCAAAACCCTAAAACCTCCAATGTGCTCTAATTCATCAGGGAAATCTCAGTCGATGGTTCCTCCTTACATTGTACTAAAGGTTTAATTTGCTTAATTTTTGTTTTTTCTTTTCGCCTGTGGATAAAATGAATTTAGTTGGTGATTTCGAAGCTTAAAGTGGGTTTAGTTTTCTTTATTGTTGTTGTTGTTGTTAATATCTCCTGTTTGGGTTTCTTCCTCTAAGATGCAGATTGATTTGGCTTCACACATTGTTAGGGTTGTGTCGACTTTGAAGGTACTGTTCAATAACAAAAACTTATTGCCTGGATATATATGTATTGCATTTATTTTTAGAGTCACACAAAGGGGAGATGGACTAATTTGATGTTTTTTTTTATTTGTGAGATTGCTTAAACATGTGACAAATTACAGTGAGTCTAACATGTGGTCGTTGCTTGGAGGGTTCCAATAGCGAGGGTCAGATGATCCACACTTGAGTAATTCTCATGATTTTATTGATGATGCTGGAAACATAAGAAGTGGCTACAAAAAAGATGCCCTTGTGAGTGAGATGTTTGACTTTTGCAATTTATATATTTTGTTTATGGATACGTAGTCAAAAACACGGAAGTTGAATTATCAACTTAAACACAAACTTGATGGGTTCTTTAAAAGGAATATCATAACAGGTACCTCTATCTGCGATTATTTATAGTTCTGTTGTAAAACTGTATGTTTATAAGTTATAATCCTTCTAGGAACTATAAATTACATATTCAAGCTTGGCATGAAAGCACTTGTTACAGGTTATAGTTACTTTATTTTATATCACACTACTGTTGACCATCACCTACTCCTCAGTTATGTGTTTTAAAATTTAAATGAGTTAAATGACTGATATTTTGTACTTTCATAAATATCTGCATGTCCAATTTATTCAACAATTCAGTCTCTTTCACCTGAACAATATGTTGGCCCATCAGCTACATGCTATAGGGTTGTGAGGCCACCGATAGTACATGGTTCATTCATACCCAAATCTATGTTTACCCCTTGATGGGTCAAAATTTTCTTCTTTAAATCCCTAATATCATTAATATATTTAGTTTTTTGTGGCATCTGGCCATCTGCAGTTATTAGCTTTAGTATATTTTTAGTAGTGGACCTGACATATTATTCTTTTATTGTTTACTTTTGCTTCCTTATATACTGTGTAGATGACGAATCGTCATTTAATCTCACGCGATTAATCGATTTTTCTTGGTAGCGAATATTGTGACAAGAATCATGCCTTTATTTTATGAAAATGGTAATATAATATTCATGATTGGTGCTAAAATATATTGTTTATCTTTTGGAGCAGGTTGATTTGAATAGAGCAGAGGTGGCTTTGCTTGAAAAAGTTTTTGAACCTAATATGGAAACATAGATTGAAGCTGCACAATATAATGCAGAGTTACAAAGGGTGGTGAGATATTTGGGAGTTAGTAAAGAAAATATACAAGAAGGATCACTTCGTTGTGATGTCAATGTTTTGTCCGTATAGTTAGTTAATTAGAATTTGTCACTAAGGTACTTAATATCGACCCGCTTACGTATTCTTGGATTGATTGGGTTGTGTTTTATCTTGAATGGTCCATATAGAGAAATATTATTATTATAATTATAAGCAAGTATTTTTAGTTAATAAAAAGAATATAAAGAAAGTGAACAAAAAGTGTTTTAAGTGGGTTGACATAACCCAAGCAAACCTGCCCCGTTTCAAGTTTCAACCCAATAAAAGATGACCCGTCAATCACCCCATTTTGCCCAACACCTCCACTTTTTGCTTATTCGCTAAACTAGATAAAGTGACAGTGAAACCCTTTTGCTACTGTATTCGTGCTTCTTTACCTGAACTTCCAGAATTGAAGCGCCAAAGATATGAAGAGATGCATGTAACCATCCAGGTTCTTTTTCTTGCAAATGAAGTAAATATATGTCGTACACAATCCATGATATACTAGATTTGACAAGATGGTGGGTTAGTCGGATAATGGGGGTATTGATTTGTATATTGGTTTCTAAATTGATTAATTTGTATATGTCATACTCAACCCATGATATACTGGATTTGACGAAAATGAGTTGTCCCAAACGACAACTTAATATTAATTTGTATAGTGGTTTCTAAATTGATTTTGTATGTGGTGATAATTTATATAGATGAATAACTAAAAGTATCAGTTCTACATATATATAGATAAGTAACTAAAAGTATCACTTCATCATCATATCAACAAAAGCAGCCATGACGACAATATGCAACATTTATCTACTTGTTTCATTAGATGGACGGTATACAAAGTTACCAATTCTTTGTAAGGGTTAAAAACATAGAAGCATTTGTTGCAGATAGAGAAAAGGGTCTGTTAAACATCTGAGGTTGAGTCATTTATTTGTAGTCTTTCTTGGAGTCGCTATTAATTTTATTTTATTCTTTGGCTATTAAAAGTGATTTATGAAATTTATTCCGATTTATATATACTCTTACTACTTGCTTGTAATAAAAATTAGTTTAGCTTCATATTGGATGAGATATTAATGAAGCATAAATGGTTTTCGAACGGAGTGATAAATTAATTAGCTGAGTCTTTTTTCAACGGAATTGGCGAGTCTTAAATGTATATGCATGTATTTATACATCCATTTCATGTATTTATACCTCAATTTCATGTACTTTGAAGCAAAAGTTTTAGCACAAGTTTTGTTTTGGTTATTAACCGAAATTACAAGAAACAAACAAAAAACCATCGAACTGATTAACGAAAATCGATTGGTTAATAAAATAGACAAACCGATGACTTTGATTTCAACTTTAATTAGATAAGCACTACAATGAAATGGATTAATCAATGACTTCACTTATGACGTATATCCACTGCAATGATACTACAATAAACATTATACGAACAAGAAAACTACCAGAAAAGAATACTGCAATGCAAATTGTCACCCCCGCTGCATCGCGCGGGCACCATACTAGTTACAAATAAAAACGCCACATAACAAAAACAATAAAACTGCTAAACTAAAACCGTCATAATTGATAACATCATTCTCCATTTTGACCCAACAATATTCCCCCGAGAATGATGCTATCAATTCTTCAAGTGATCTCCAGAAATAAATCTGATGTCGTCTTTAATCTTCACAAATCGGCTAAATACCCAAAATCTTCATTGTCGTTTTCCCCCGCAAATGTAGACCCTCCTATATCTTGTCAAGCAAAGCCCCGTATCTTATTAAAGATAAAATTGTAATAGGCATGTGATAGGGTTCAAACTTCAATGATAAAATAAATAATTAGCTTTCTTGTGAGAATCTTCAACTCTATCAGATTGCATTGAGCTCCTGATCCACGCTAAAGTCACCCAATACCATAAGTGTCAACGGCCCAAAATATATCATAAAATCCCCGACCCATCTTGTTCGCGGCCCAAAAAATAATATATCCCGACCCAAACTGATCAACACTCAATGTCACTAATACACTTTTAAGACCCGGCCCAAGAAAAATCATAGCTGATAGAACTTTATACTGGCCCCCAAAAGATAATCATTCAGCCAAAAAAAAATATTTCAAGCTAATCCACCCTTTGGTCCACTAATTGCACTTGACTAAGGCATTGTCCACAGAAAAAAAAAAATAACGTGCTGATGTAATCATGGGACATAAACCCATTGACTAAGGCATTGTCCACCCTGCCACAATGACAAACCTCTCATCATGGGAGTGGGGTCCAAGAGAAACAAATCCACGTTGTATTATGCAGATTCTTGAAATCCATGGGTGATATTTCTAGAATTTGTGCCAATTATCCACTAAACACTCCAATCGTCAGTGGGCTTGTCAAGCCCATGTAATCATGGGACATAAACCCTAGCCGCAAACATCACTATTCCAGCCGTCACCTGCCATTATGTCAACGGAAATTATGACTGGCCGACACCCACTGCTTGTGGCCACCCGATTCTCCGGTGAACCACCATACTCCGCCACATTCAACCACCCTGTGCCACCATGAACATCCACCGGAGTAAATAAACAACCGTTTAAAGAATTAAAACTAACCCGGATTTTCATAGATACACAAATAGAAGCCAGAATCCCAGTTAGTGGTGCTTAACTCCACACAAAATTCCATAGATTTGATAAGCAACGTGCTCCCATGAAACGATTCCTTTAAACCCAATCACCGGACCCGCATCACCGTCATGAACCATCGTAACCCACCTAACTGGAACAACGCCAAAAGCCCATCGCCGCCGTCGGAACCAATACTACCGCCGTCGCCGTAATAGCTCGTCATCACTGTTAGGTCGAAACTGTAACCGCCGACTTCATCACCATTGTACGAATCACCGCCGAAACTGTAACCATCTCTACTCCAACATCAGTGTTGACCTGAACTAATTCTGATCAGAGACCTGCGAACATCCGACATAAAACCACCTCAAGCATATCCATGTAGAACTGGCACTTGCTGATGTCACTTCCATTTTCCGGTTCCGTGTTTAGTGATACCGGCGCATAGGGCTTCTTCCTCCGCCGTCCATTTCTGCTTTGGATTACTCATCGCCGATCGCCGCCACTCGCTTCAATTATTATTATTTTTTAAGGCTGTTTGGAGGAGATGATAACCCTGCGACTTTGTCTCTCTTCTCTTTTTTTTTTTTTACAAAACACACACAACTGGGTGTTTTTTTTTTTTTTTGAAAATTAAACTTCATTAACACCACCGAACCCGAAATCCGGGCCGGAACCAACAACAACTACATGTTTACAAATTTACACCAACTGGGTGTGTATTTTGAATAACACTGTTATGAACAAAAACACTAGATTCAACTACGCCAGATCTGAAACATCTCAAAACACACCGATCTACAGTAGGTTTTACGTCTCCGGCGGGTTTTCCGGTTAAGTTCCGACCAAACCGAAACCGAAATGAGCCAACGAGGCTCTGATACCAAATGATAGGTCCGAAACGATCCAATTTCAGTCTCGGTTCGGTGAAAAATAGTGAGACGGGTGATTCGAGCCAAGAACAATAGATAATAAACAAGAAAGATCGAAACTTTAAGGAATGGAATAAAGATATTTGATTGATTTGATAAGAACATACAAGATAATCCACCCCGGGTGAGCTCCCCCCAGGGTGGTGGCTCACAAAATGCACACCCTCCAAGTGAGGTGTAGTAATCTATATATAGTCCCTGAGCCTTGTCCTCCAAGCAAGCCGCCTCTTGCTTGGAAAACCTACTACACTCACTAAAACGTCCGACTATTACAAATAAAAACGCCACATAACAAAAACAATAAAACTGCTAAACTAAAACCGTCATAATTGATAACATCATTCTCCATTTTGACCCAACAAGAATCGATGAATGATGAAAGTTGTACAAGGATCAGAGAAGAATACATACGATTTGCCTTGAATCTTGAGAAAAGTGCTTGAGAGTGCGTGTGGTCGGATGACAGAGGGTGAAAGTGTGAAATGAGTGCACAAGTGGCCTATTTAAAATGAGTATTAACTTAGGATCAAACTAATCTAATACCCATAATAAATGATTATTCGGCTAAGTGGGGGAATGTAAGATTAAATATGTATTTATATGTACTTAATCTAGTATCCATCGTTATCATTTATATAATATAGATCAAAATATGTTAAAACCTTATAATATATTAGTTGGTAATTGTTGATAGACCGATTTACCCTTATTAACTAACAAGGTTTTCCCTTGGGTATATTTAAGGAGATGACTAGAGAGGGTTTTAGGTTAGATAAATCATAACATCACATAACTTTCGACATCCTCTCTCTCTCCACCAATCATGAATTCATAACCCTGTGAATTTGGTAATCACCATCACTAACATACATATTAAACGAGAACTAAATCAAGTTGACTATCATGTATACATCAATGGCTGCATCAATCATTGGATAATTTGCTGACATGACATGTCTACTGTAACATGTATTATGTACTTGTTTTTCATTACATATTAACACAACTGATCTACATATCAAAGTATCATCTTATATAATCGTATTTTTGGCCTCCTTTTGCTCTCTCATAATTCACATAACTCCTAAACACGATGATCATATGAACAAGAGATATGCTAATAGGAGAATGTTTCAAAACCACACCAAAACTCAAATACATTAAAACGAGAAACATATGTCTTACAAGTAAGCTAGGAAGGGGTACTATTTACATAACTAAGTACTTCACACATTAACTAGAAACCAAAAAACATCATTCTTTTTTAAACAAGCATATTAATTCGACCTCGATCCCTTTGGACATACATTGAAGGGTAAAGGTGTGGCCCATGAAAATAACATTAGCTTTGCACATGAATGAGCAAATAATCATGTGTTAATACAACTATACATGTATAGTAGGAAGTAAATATAGTGGGAAATCTAAATTAACTTACTTCATTACTAGAAAGTTAGGGTTCTGCATGCCATTTGTCAATAAATGGCAAGTCTTCTCGTTTTAGACTTGGAACTTCCATAGATCGGCCTTGAAGGGTTTCGACAATCTCCTTAGTCTCACCTAGAAGTTGGGCTGCAGCTTTGACACATGCCTCCCTTTTCTCTATGACATTTGTGTGGCATCCCATTGCTATGACTTGGGGTAAGTTGGTGAGACATGCAACCAGTATATCAGCAATCCGCGATGATATCAATTCATCAAATGATTTCTTTTGGCTTTCATTGTGATCGCCGATGATTGTTTCAGTGATACGAGACATTGAGTTGGCACAAATAGACGTGAACTTAGCATCACCGTTCTTACTTTCCACACCTTCGCTAATCTTGTTTTTGGCTTTTCTTGAGAAAAACTGAACAATTTGCAATGTTGCGTCCTCTTGACAAGCACTTGTAGTTACGTGAGAAGCAGCATCTTTCAACTTGATTCCCAACCATATGTGGTAGACATCAACTTCTTCCCACAACCTTTTAGCCACCTTTTGAATTCTTACATATTCAGGTGTAGCATTGAGGTTTTTCTCCACAAGTGTCACATAGTCAAGACCTTCCCTCACACTTTTCAACAAGCTATCAACTTCCATGTTTTTTATCATGCGAAGAGTAAGCACAATGGTTGCTAAGGTTACAACCGCTAAGCTCCAGCAATCACGACATTCTACTTTTGATGATGAACATTGAACATGATGATCGTTGTTGCCGAACATTCTAACTCCTTGAAAACCTTTCGTCGTTTTGGTCTTAACAAGATTCATCAGATTTTTGGGTTGTTTCTTTTCACTCCTCCGGATCAATTGCTTAAAAGATTTAGAAAGACCTTTCAGTGTGCTCTCAGCAAGCTCCTTTTCGTTTTCAAGTTGCAAAACATAGGTGATTCCTTTCGATTCGTTTGTTTTGTTGCCCGATGAACAAAAGACGAGTTGTAATAACCACTTCAAACATCGCAGACCATACAAGACACATATCATAAAGAAAAACGGGTTCAGCGCAATTACCTTGCATACTACCACAACTCCTTTCTGAAGTTTTATAGAAAAATTCAGAATTAGGCTTTTCATATTCTTAATGACCACCATGCGTTTGTGGCTACGAAATGAAAATGGAATGCAACTATCTTTCCAATCAGATAACTTCTGAGTCCAATAGCTTTCTACTTTACAAACCTTAATATGGTTCCGAATGCTTTCGATGGACACCTTAAAGCTTAATGATGCAAAACATCTAGAAAGTGGTGCAACTGTACCAAGTAGGACTCCGATAAATTGTACAATGAGAATCTGCTGCGTTGTCTTGCCATAAGCTGAACCACAGTCGTTAAACGTATATTCTGAAATTGACCAACCAACAGTAAAGATGTGCAAGATAGTGGTTAAAGCACATATTACCCCAGAGGCAGTGGTTGTCGCCGAGCAAGCAATGATGAATTGGGGGCTGCCACTTCCTGCCATGATCCAGTAGTTCTCTACATATGGTTCAAGCTTCTCAACTGTTAACATGTCACCGTTTAACTGTTGAATGTATGTTGAAGCAGCTTCATGAGCTTTTTGGTATTTGAGTTCTATAATCTGCTTGGATTTCAGAATCGCTAAAGATGAAGATACATGGATTATTAACAAAACGAGTAACATAGTCACATAAATTGCGGCTATTGTGGGATACGAAACACCAAATAAGACCTCTAAGGGGTCAGGGTACCCTCCTTCTAAGACTATTCCAGGAATCTCAAAATAGACCATTTGAATATCTCTTGGGTCCACCACTATGATCGGACTATGGCCGCGAGATACAACACCAGTTTGTATTTGAATGCAAACATTCACCACCAAGGTGAACGCCAGAACACCCAAAGCTGTGATGTTTGCCAACATAGCTTTGCTGTCCATGGTAGCTAAACAAGGTAATAAATTGGCCATCATGGTGCACATAAACGCCACACTTCCAAGCTTTGCCACTTGGTCCACAGTACCAGGCATGGAACCACTTAGATCCACAGGTAACTTCATTGCTACAGCTATCACAGCGAGAGAAGCCGCATTAATAGTAAAGTAATTACATGGAAACCATAGCTTTCTGCTTCTTGTACCATGTAATAAATCAGCCACCATTGCAAGGATGCAACACAGAGATGCTAAAGCGATGTACTCCCCAATCCATACCATAGGTTTTTCGTACCTTTCCGCCAGATCTGACTCGTATATAGTCATAACGAAACCCATCAACCAAGATTTAGTATCATTAGGAATCTGGAGTTGACGCACACGGTTTATATAATTTATTGAGTTGAAATCTAGAAGTATGGTTGAAGTGTAATTCATAACTGATGATTTGATGATCCAAATAATTTGGAGTTTGGATTAGTTTTCAGAAAGGCTTGCCTGTTACTTGCTAGTATTTCAAACAATTTATAATCATGTAAAAGGAAGAAGGTGTGTGTACCAACAAACGTGAATCATGCTCTTAATTTTTTTTAATTTTTGAAAAGCTAAATAATAATAATGCTCTTAACTAAAGCTGCTTGAGACTATGTGGAAAACATATTTTAAAACTTCATTTTGCGATTATTAAGGCTAGCTACGTGGAAAACACTTCAGAAAGGCTTTTAATTAATATATAATCACACAGATGATAGAGACTGAAAGTATTCCACTTAGTAGGAAAAGTTAAAGTACTCCAATCATTTCAGTAACTTGGAGGAAAATTGATTTGTCATGGCTGTTAATTCGCTAGTGGCATCTGGAAAATGACATGACAACAACCAAGATGAACATAGCAGGAAACATAATACATGGCATGTTACACGACAGTGATATCGACTAGTTAGATTACATGACATCAATATAGTTCGGGTCCTTGGTTCAGGGTTTTCTCATTCACTAATAAAGGTACCCACATATGATATAACTACCGATAGTCATCTTTCCGGGGTTGTTATTTGGCCTACATGGAGTTTTTAGTTGTTTTTACATATTGGGGTCTAGGATCTTTTTGTTTTTGGGTTGTTTTTACCATAGTTATGAAAGGCGCTAAGCGCACTCAAGGCGCATAGGCCTCGCCTAGGGCCTAGGCGCAAAGCGCAAAAAAAAGCGAGGGCCTGAGAAAAATTAAGCACATAATGAAAAAAAGTTAAAAATATAATATATATAAGAATTCAAATAAAATAAACAAATTCTATTATACAAAACTATACATTATCTATTTAGAACCAAAAGTTCTAAAAACATTAGTGTATTAGTGTAGAAAAGTAGTTTTCCTTCCATAAAAGTAGAAATCTAGCTAGAATCTTGTCGGAATTTAAAGAATTTGGCCAGAAACTATCCGGAATCTAGGAATCTCGCCAGAATGTGCGCCTGAACCATCACCTGGAGAATTAAAGCGCAATTTCCTCGACTTGCGCAACTGCCTCGCCTCGCCTAAAAATGGGCCTAGGCGCTAGAAGCGGTGGCTTTTAATAACTATGGTTTTTACCATCTCATACTTGGCCAAAAACCGACTGTGTGGTGGACCCAATATGTGCTCTATATATAAATAATAGAGGAAATTACGAAAATAGCCATTGACCACTATGACTTTCAAAAATATCCGCCTCATGCGTCTTTGGAGAGAGGCATCATGTATGGGATGCGTCTTGGGAGAAGAAGACGCATAGGGAAGATGTGTAGATGCATGGGCCCCACCAAACATATCTAATCTTCATTAAACCACCACACACCTTCACCGGAGATGATGAAGACGACCATCTGCGTTTTCGAGAAGCCACCACCAGGTCCACCACACACCTTCATTATTGCCGGCTGAAACCCCCACCCCCACACACCTTCATCGTCACTTCCGTCACACGTAATCGCCACCACCATAGACCACCCCTACACCTGCAAACCAAATTCACATTCCTCTCAATCATTAACCGTACAATCAAAAGCAGCCCTGATTGCTCCGTGGAGCCGCCGGAGACGGCGGTTGCTCGGCGACGGCCCTTCTATACTTCCGTTCCATGTGAATTCTGTTACATTGCGTCAAGCTTAGCAATAACTCCTTTTATCGCCATTCTCATGGCTCTGTTCTTCTTGTTGGCACTACTCCAATCATTTATGCATTTATAATCTTAAACCCAGTTTGCTTTTACTTTAAAATAAATCTTTTTTAATTGTGGATTGAACGTGTACAATTTTTAACAACAAAAAGCTGCAAGTTTTTGGAGATACGTGGGACTTGTATTGATCTGAATATACGAGAGAGAGAGAGAAAAAATAGAGTGAGATGTGGGTTTTGACTTTTCAGGATGGCCATTGATTAAAAAAATGATAATAATATTAGGGTGTACATGTCCAATTCCAATTCAAAGACGCATTGCATGATGCCTCACTCCAAGGATGCATGATGTAACTATTTTTTAAAGTCATAATGGTCAATAATGGCTATTTTCATAATTTCCTCTAAATAATATGAGAGAGAATGAGAGGTGGTGTTTAAAAATAAACAAGAGGGTGATGATGTTGCATTTTAAACAAATTATATATAAAATTACCGCAAAACAAAACCCTATAAAATTTAAAACATAATAAAAATTTTCAACTCATTAACATTTTTTTTGTAAAAAACAAATTCAATTAAAAAAACCAATATTTAGGAGACTCTAACGATTATATAACTACGTAAAATAAATCATTTTTCGACAATAAATTTTCTTCTGTTCTTTATTATCATAACTATTGTCGCATCATTAATATATATATATAGGGGAAGATTCATTTGAGAAGACAATTTAAGTGAGAAGAAAAAGAACAAAGGGTATAATTGTAAAAATTAAATAGTTTTTCATTTATCTCATTTATTATCATCTTTGACTAATTAATTAGTCATAAAAACTATCATCCTTCACACTAATGTTTTCTTGACTACACACATCAAAAGTTATCCTACACCTTTCGAAATTTACCCTACACATGTTGAAATTTATCCTACACAACCCGTAATTTATCATATTACACATTGTAATTTATCCTACATTCTAAATTATTTTATTTATTTATTTTTTTAAATATATATATATATATTGAAGATAAGTTACAACTTTTAATGTACTTAGCTATTAAAGAGGAATACTACTAATTAATGATCTTTGTAGGCTTACCATATTACCCTTATAGTAACATTAAATACTTATATTAAATAAAGTAAAGTAAAATGAAGCATTCTTATTGGTTGAAATTTCTTCTTTTTTCTTCTTACAAAAAGTTTCTTCTCATTTGAACTCTCCACTATATATATATATATATATATATATATATATATATATATATATATATATATAGGGGATGGTTCAAATGAAAATCACTTTTATTGTGAAAACTCGAAAACTAACTAAAAAAAGCCTAAAAAACACACAAAAAAATTTTTTTTTTCAATTTTTTTTATAAAAATCGCTAGTTTTTATATATAAAAAAACTTTTTTTCAAAAAAAAAAAAAAATTGTGTAGTGCACATGTGTAATAATACACATGTGTAGTACACATACATATGTGCAGTATTACACATGTGCACTACACAAATTTTTTTTTTTTTTTGAAATTTTTTTTATATTAAAAAACCTGCGAAATTTTGATTGCAAAAAAAAAAAAATTAAAAAAATTTTTTTTTGCATGTTTTTTTGGCTTTTTTTAATTAGTTTTCGAGTTTTCACAATAACTAGTGGTTTTCATTTGAACCTTCCCCTATATATATATATATATATATTCTTCTCACTTGAACTCTCCACTATATATATATATATATATATATATATATATATATATATATATATATATATATATATATATATATTGGAGAGTTCAAATGAGAAGAAACTTTATGTAAGGCTAGTGGGTATGGTGATGGACCATCCTTGGAGGATGATCCGCCACGTAGGCGCCACGTCATAGTCCTCCCAAGGATGGTCCATCCTCCAAAATTAGAGGGCATGGGAGGATGGTCCTAATCATAGTCCTCCCCACACCTTTTATGTTTTTTTTTTTTAAATCTTCCACTTTTTTTATTTTTTAGATCTTCCATTTTGTTTAAGGAAACCAAACAGCTTTTAGTGAAAGAAGAAGCATGTACAACTTTTAGTGAAAGAAGAAGCATGTACGAAAAAAAAAGTTTAAAAAAATTAGCTGCTAGTGTTTTGAAAATAAAGATCTCCGATCCAGATCTCCGATCCAGATCTCCGATCATGGCGGCGTCACGGCGATCCAGATCTACCTTCTCCGAACAGCTTTTAAGGAAACTAGATCTACCTTCTCCGATCCAGATCTCCGATCACGGCGGCGTCACGGCGGCTCCGGGACCTCCAATCGCAACCAGGCAACAAAATCTCCGATCATGGCGGCGTCACGGCGGCTCCGGGATCTCCGATCATGGCGGCGTTCGGAAATCCCGATGAAGACCTGTTCACATCTGTTACAACTTGATAAAAAGGGGCCCACCATTTGGATCGTCCTGAACGTCTGAAACTCGACGGAGAGGACGATGACTGGATCAAGACGGGGGTGGCGGCATGGAGAGGGGGACAGCGGCGAGACGACGACGGAGTTGGACGGTCCCCATACCGTCCAGCCTAAGAAGAAAAAAGAAGAAATTTCAACCAATAAAAATGCTTCATTTTACTTTATTTAATATAAGTATTTAATGTTACTATAAGGGTAATATGGTAAGCCTACAAAGATCATTAATTAGGATTATTCATCTTTAATAGCTAACTACATTAAAATTTGTAACTTAGCTTCAAAATATATGTTTTTTTCAAAAAAATAAAATAAAATAATTTAGAGTGTAGGATAAATTACAATGTGTATATGATAAATTACGGGTTGTGTAGGATAAATTTCAACATGTGTAGGGTAAATTTCGAAAGGTGTAGGGTAACGTTTGATGCGTGTAGTCAAAAAACATTTGTGTGAAGGATGATAGCCTTTATGACTAATTAATTAGTCAAATATGATAATAAATGAGATAAGTGAAAAATATTTAATGTTTTACAATTGTACCCTTTGTTCTTTTTCTTCTCAATTAAATTTTCTTCTCAAATGAACCTTCCCCTATATATATATATATATATATATATATATATATATATATATATATATATATATATATATATATATATATGGAATGTAAATAAACTCGAGCTTCAAATATCGAGCTAGAGCTAGCTTCTGAGCCTGAACGAGCCTATTATTTATTTCATTTTTATTTCTATAAAACTATGTTAAAACTAACTAGAGTTAATTACATAGATAGTTCTTGTGATTTACTAACCATTTAGTTTTCGGCTAGATTGCCGATTCCGTTTCGGTTTGGTCAATTACGGTTAATAACCAAAATCAAATCTGGATTAAATATTTGCTTATAAGTACATAAAATGGGGATATAAAATATAAAATACATGAAATGGTGACCTAAAAACTAGATATATATGAAGGTATGAATGATTCAGTTCAGTTAATTTCGGTTAATCAATGGTACAAAAATAAACTGATAATCGATTTTCATTTAATTCGATTTTCGGTTATTTCAGTTTTTGGTTTGTTTCCTATTTTTGGTTTTGGTTCGGTTATTACTCACCCATACACACTGTTGATTATGTAAATATATTTTTTTTTAAAATCTATATCTACACTATATAATAAAAGAAACCAATAAAATGACACTTGTCATTATTCTAGAGTATCTACTATTACTTAATTACAGATAATTATTAGTTAATTTAACTTATTAATTACTAGGTTACTATTCTAGACCATCTACTCTTACTTAATTGTAATAATTATTATTTAATTTAAATTATTAAATTTAATATTTGTTTCAAACATTTAAGAAATTACGGATAAAGTTCCATAAATTATCTTATTATTTATTATATTAATTACTAGGTTAGAAATTCTATCTTGAAACAAATATCGAACATTTTCATAACAAGGGTGGAGGGAACGATTTTCTTATTTATATTAATTATTAGGTTAGAAATTATATCTTAATAATTGAAACAAATATCGAGCATATTATAACGAGGGTGGAGTGAATGATTTTCTTTCTTAACAAATAATTTATTTATATAATATATTTAAAATACAAGAAGAATAATAACTGCATTTATCATACTAATAAATTTATCTAAAAACAACCATCATTTTAAGATGCAACTCAAGTCCATATATTTAAATTTTAAATTTATATAACTTAATAATTACCGATAATTTATACTTATCTAATTAATTTAAATATTATTTTGTAGCTATAAGTTTATCTAATTGGTTAATTGCTATATGCCTAATCAAAACATTTCAACAATATTTTTAGAACTAATAAATTAAGACCATTGTTATTCAAATAAAACCTGGGTTCATGTCGTGAGAAACTCGATGATACAGTTTGTCTTCTAATCGATGGTTCAAATGCTTTCATATTTATAAACTTGACAAACATCACAAGTTTGATCATACATAAAACAAAATTTTGTTCGGATATCAGAAAAGTGTCTTAAAATATCGTTTTATAATTGTTAAATCTTCGTTATTAACTATTTGATATTTTATTTACTTAACCCGTTTAATACACGGGGTTATAATCTAGTTAAAAAATAAACTAAAGTAATACTATACTCAAATAAAAGAGAATAAAATGTTCGTATTTATGGTACAAGTTTTGTTAAAAAGTAATAAGGTATAAAAAAGTTATAGTCATTTCAAATTCGTAAGGTTATTGATTTAAGCTAAAGGAGCAAAAGTATAATTATTAAGGGAAATTGGCTGTAATAATCTCACCTAGACCTTATTGGCCATTAATAATCCCACCTCAGAATATTCCCCTCACCAGTCCCACCTTTCACCTATTTTTCCTACAATGGTCCCCCGTTAAAAAAACTTAACGTAGTTAAGCTTTTTTCCAAATTACAAACAGATTTTTAGGGCTTTTGATTAGAACGACGATACGAGTCCATTGACGTAAAATTTGCCTCGAAACCGTGCTCCAGATGATGAAAACGACGCTTCAATTCAGGTGTTTAAATTTTCAATTAACCAAAATCAAGTCACTTGGAGCACCATTTCGAAGTAAGTTTTACATCAATGGACTCGTATCATCGTTCTGATTAAAAGCCCTAAAAAATCTGTTTGTAATTTGGAAAAAAGCTTAACCCCGTTAAGTTTTTTTAACGGGGGACCATTGCAGGAAAAATAGTTGAAAGGTGGGACTGATAGGGGGAATATTCTGAGATAGGATTATTAATGGCCAATAAGATCTAGGTAAGATTATTACAGGCCAATTTCCTAATTATTAATTAAATAAATAAAAGTTAATTAAAATGAATGGGCAAATATGTAATTATTATCTAAAATGACATATTCACGATAGAAATAGATTAACACATACATACATGAAGTGTTGTAACTTAAGCAACTAGGTTGATCAACATTCGCCGCATTGCTGCGAACTTCTTTTGTTATTTAGTCTGTGTTTACATGTGTTTTGAAATTACTACGAGTGTGTTGCGCACGGAACCACTAACAGGAATAAAAAGAGAATGTTGAAAAAAGCACTAAAAAATACCCGAAAGAAAATCAACCAAAACAGTTGTATAGTAATGATGTTGTTCGTATGAAACTCATGTCAGAGATGAGCAAATGGTACTGGGTACCGGTACCGAATTTCCCGAACAGAAAGATCTTAAGTACCAATTCGGTACCGACTTTTGGCGTTCCTGGTACCGGTTCGATACCGTTTTTTATATTCATATACCGGTACCGTAACCGGTATTTTCGATACCAATGCCGATTCGGTATCGGTTGGCACCGAGCTCATCCGTATCCCTGAAACTAAAAAAAAGAAATCATAAAAAGTTGAAGAAAATAAAAAAAATTGTGCGATATCGTTGTTCGTACGGTACCCGTGATCAAGAATGAGCAAATGAGACAGGGTAGCATTTATCCCAACCCGTGATTAAAAATAATTAAAGTTAAGAAAAATAATAAAGGAAATAATTATTATTATAATATTAGAATACTAAAAGCATTGCCAATGATGGCCAACCCAGCTGGTCGGAGGTGGGAGGGTTTACCACGTTCGTGTGGGTGGTTCCGAGTTCGATCCACGGGGTATGCAAAACATGCGAAGTCTTCGGGCGAGGGGTTGAAAAGCCTGTATATGCGGGGCTTCGAACCGGGGGTGTGTAGGTTGTAGGCAAACGACTTACCCAGGTGATCTAAGCCATTAAAAAAAAGAATAATAAAAGTGTTAAAAAGCTATTTATTATAATAATAATAATAATAATAATAATAATAATAATAATAATAATAATAATAATAATAATAAAAACACTATTTATTAGGTTTATATATATATGTATTACTTAAAATTAGATGTCATTATAAGATGTATTATAATATACTATAGATATATAAAATTTAAAAAATAGTTATAATTAGTATAAATTAATTAATAAATAATAAATGAGCCGAGCCCGATCTTGAAAAACTACCTACGAGTCCAGCTCAAGCGCTCATTAGTTAAATGAGCCAGAGCTAGAGCTAGAGCTCGAGCCTCTGCGAGCCTGGGATCGGCTCGACATGTTTACACCCCCTAACTGTGTGTGTGTGTATATATATCGGATAAGGATCCGTTAGGAACACCATTTATTACGAGAACCACGAGAACCAATGTGAACACAACCAAAAATACATAAAAAAATCAGAAACATACAAAAATATTTTTTTATATAAAAAAGTTATATTTCGTCACTAAAAAACCCGAACAAAAGTACCGATACACATGTGCATACGCATGCACAGCGGTACTGTTGTTGTTGTTGTTCTTTTTTTAGTGACGAAATTTAGCGTATTTTTATTAAAAAAAATAAACAAAAAGTATCGCTGCACATGTGCATGCGTATGCATCTGCACATGTGCATTGGTGCTTTTTATTCAATTTTTTAGTGACGAAATTTAGCGATTTTTAATAAAAATATAAAAAAAAACTTTTTTAGCATTTAGTTATGGGGTTTAGCTTTATGGTTGGTGGGGGTGGGTGGGGGGTTAGGTTTTTGGTGTGTGGGAGGTGTTGGGGGGCGGAGTTAGGTTTTTTTAGGTTTTTGGGGTTGGGGAGGGGGTTAGATGTTTTTAGGCATTCACTCTTCCAGTTCGCACGTGTTCACACTAGTTAGGACCCAAAACCTTGACGGGAGTTTTGAAAATTCAAAGGGGTTCAAAACCTTATAACAAAGGGTTCAAAACCTTACAATAGAGGGTTCAAAACCTAGTAATCAATCATCCTAGAACAGATGATTAGTTTTCAAGGCGGTTTTGAAATTTATGTTCTTGTTGTGGTTGTCGCCTAAGGATAGGTGACGGTATTGTTTTATGACTAAACGCAAGTGAACTCGCGTTAGGGTCCTAGGAAGGTTATAGACTAGGTCAAAGCATTACTAATAACCTAATTCCCTATAACCATTGGCTCTGATACCATCTTTTCTGTCACACCCCGACCACGTAGAACATACAAAACGTGGCGGAAACGTCGGGGAGTGTTGTAACAGAATCAATTGTTTCAAATCCATCCATGGCAATTGAAGTTTCGTTTTATTGATCAAATATGAAAGTATACATTGTTTAAACAAGAACCAAAGAGTACATAACATGAATTAACTAGTTCTTGTCTCGTTTTAAGTCACTAAGGCACAGGTCCGCCTAAGTATGTCTTGATAAGTCCTATGCATCATTTCCTGAAAACACATGTGAAAATAGGTACGTCAGCATAAAAATGCCTGTGAGATACATTGGTTTTGTGAAAACGGAATTCATGACTTATGTTTGAGAAAATGTTTAGTCATGAACCTTGTAATTTGCTTTGTCTTGTAAATCATTTGAAAAACGCTAAGATCAGATGATATGTATAATAAGAGAACACTGTGTGGTTAAACGGATAACCATGTAAAATGAGTTTGTAAAACAATGTCTCATGAAAAGTGTGTTATTTGTATAAAATGTCACATGTCTCAAATTGAAATGATTCAAATAACGCTACGATATGTAATACCATACAAACACTTATATATAGGAAGTACCAGCGGCGTATCCACCATGCTTGTATCATATTACACACGCCTCGTTACTTAATCACTTACTCAAACCAAACCATCAAGATGAAATGTTTAACAACGGTAGAAATGTTTATGTATAGTCAAATGTCTATTGTCAAATGTAAATCATGTCAACGGATACAACTGGTTCACACGGTTCAATGGTTACAAACGGTTCATATAATCAAACGGGTTTAGACGGTTCACATAGTCAAATGGTCACAACGGTTCACAATGTAGCATAATGTGTTCATATGCTGGATGAGCATATGCAACAGAAATGCAATGTAAAACAATGTACTAAGTACGCACACAATGGGCATACATAGCATGTAATGTAAGACGATGTACTAAGTACGCACACAATGGGCATACATAGCATGAAATGTAAAGCGATGTACTAAGTACGCACACAATGGGCATACATAGCATAAAATGTAAAGCGATGTACTAAGTACGCACACAATGGGCATACATAGCATGAAATGTAATGTAAAGTGTTGTGCTAAGTATGCATACGATGGACATACATAGCATAAACACAATGAAATCATGTACTATATATGTACTATCGAACATAGCAAGTATATGATGTGAAAACAGGAAAGCATGAAAGTAACAGATAGGCACATGTGTTTCACCCCAAACAGTTTGGAAAACAGTAAAAGAGGGGTTCAATGTACTCACCTGAGATTGCTTTGGAGTTCTTGTATAATAACCAGATAATGCTAAAGATCACGGGATATCAAACGGCACCTAATAGGTAGCTATGTTAATATACCGGACCAAATCGGAAGGATCGGATAGTACGCGGGTTCGTAAACCAAACGAGTATGGAGACTCGTGTAATATGGTTTATCAAAGCCTACATACTAAAATGAAACTTAACCTAAGTGCTTACGGTCCATCACGACCCGTTTAGGTAGCTTATGCTACCTTACGCGTCGTTCGCGTAGAACGCGTTTGGAACGCCTAACATCGTGACCACAAGGTATAACCTCGGAAGGTTATAGCTATGTTCACCTAATGTGTTTGGTCGGATCCTAATGATCGACCAAATGGGTCGGGTTCGAAAGTATAAGCGATTGTTTAGATCGCTTACCTTACGACCCTATATAAGCACTAAACTAAAAGTGACGAGCTAAGCATGTTAGAACATGCTTAACTAAGTTTGAAAACAGGTTTGACATCAAAACAAACGGCTTTGATGCCCACGAGTAGTTTGGTTACAAAATATGCAAGAATGCACATTTTGGCCGAAACTACGACTCGTCACTGAGCCTAGATAACGTGGTGATCAGTAGGTATAGTCACTACGGACTATAACCATCGTGATCACGCTCACGTTATGAAGTTCCATGAACTTCGCATCGACCATAAGCTGGTCAATGCAGAAAGTCAACAAAACGTTGACTTTCGGACTCGAAAAGCGATAAAACAACGAAAGAATACTTACGGAGGGTCCCCGAATGCTAATCTAGATCAGAGAAACTCAGGTATGAAGCAAAACTTCAACTTAGAGCTTTTAGATCTGATTCTTGTGATTTTTACACAAAAGGGGGGGGGGTATTTATAGGAAAAGTGGAACCGTTAGGATCGTTTATCGAATATCGTGCCGCGATCTCGTGCGTACACTTGTCGAAATATTGTGGTAAGTCAGAAAATGCCCCTTGGCTCTTGATTGGGTGAAAGGGCATCGCCCCTTGATCGAACGAAAGGCCAACTGCATTAAATGCATACATTGAATCTGTCTGACAGTCTCACGCGGCCCGCCTCAACATTTAGGCAAAACTCACGCGGGCCGCCTGAAGCTTCTGATCTGCACATACTTTAAAAATGGCAGTTTTGGTCCCTGTTGCGTATTTAAGCCATTTCTGACACTTCTAAGGCCCGTAAAGCCAACTTTAAGGCCCTAAAATGATGCCTAAACATTGTGGACATGAAACATGCTCAAAAATGTTCCGGATGTTGGTTCGTTTGGCCGTACGATCCCGATGTTCGCTTAATTACGACGGAATGCGCATAAGCGTGAAAGACGATCCAAATGACGTGACGAATGGATTTTTCTTATGCCAAACACTAAGGCATAATATTAGGATGCTTACATAAATTTTTTTGATGTCCGGATGTATTCAGAACGTAAGTTATGCGCGAAAGTGCAAACTTGTGCACTTTTTGACACTTTTAGTCCCTGAATGATCCAAAAGTTTGTTTTAGCATACCAAACACCTCAAAGCTTATTTCTAAGTTATGTAAAGGTTATTTAAGGTATGTTGAGTATATGTTGATGTTCTGGAGTATTTGTCGCATTAAACTGAGTACGTTTACGCACCAGTTTGCGTATAATGCTCTAGAAAGCAATGTAGAGTTTGAAATTGAACAATAATTGATATGTGCAAAACATACACATATTTATACAAGATCCCAAGTATGAAATACAATATTTCATCGGCTTGGTATTTGTTTGATGGTCGCGGTGACACAGGTGTCACAGTCTCCCCTACTTTAGGAAATTTCGTCCCGAAATTTATTCGTAGGAGTCTATTTGTGACTTTGCCAAATAACCACCAGCGATATGCAAGGCAATATCCTGTCATTTCCTTAACGGTCATTCCTCAGAAACGAATATGAACAGACGGAGTCATTTTCCTCAACGAGTATTCTTCAGAAATGGAAATGACGGAATAAGCAAACGGATGTTCATTTCCTCAATGGACAAATCGTCAGAAATGAAAATGAACCAACGGAGTCATCTTCAACGGTTGCTTCCTCAGAGTTGGAAATGAAGGATTTCACAACGGATATTCATTTCCTCAACGGATAAATCTTCAGAAACGAAAATGAACAGACGGAGTCATTTTCAACGGTTGCTTCCTCAGAGTTGGAAATGAAGGATTACACAACGGATATTCATTTCCTCAACGGGTAAATCTTCAGGAACGAAAATGAACTAACGAAGTCATTTTCAACGGTTGCTTCCTCAGAGCTGGAAATGAAGGATTACACAACGGATATTCATTTCCTCAACGGATAAATCTTCAGAAACGAAAATGAACAGACGGAGTCATTTTCAACGGTTGCTTCCTCAGAGTTGGAAATGAAGGATTACACAACGGATATTCATTTCCTCAACGGGTAAATCTTCAGGAACGAAAATGAACTAACGGAGTCATTTTCAACGGTTGCTTCCTCAGAGCTGGAAATGAAGGATTACATAACGGATATTCATTTCACCAACGGATAAATCGTCAGAAACGAAAATGAATTAACGGAGTCATTTTCAACGGTTGCTTCCTCAGAGCTGGAAATGAAGGATTACACAACGGATATTCATTTCCCCAACGGATAAATCGTCAGAAACGAAAATGAATTAACGGAGTCATTTTCAACGGTTGCTTCCTCAGAGTTGGAAATGAAGGATTTCACAACGGATATTCATTTCCTCAACGGGTAAATCTTCAGAAATGAAAATGAACTAACGGAGTCATTTTCAACGGTTGCTTCCTCAGAGTTGGAAATGAATATGTCACACCCCGATTTCCACGTGTCACCGGTGGGCCCGGTGTGGGGTACAGTGACGTAGTTGGCATCGTCATAGACAATCAACACAATATAATAATGCACAGCGGAAGCAGAATAGAAACATTTCAACTTTTAAACAAGTGTAATAATAAATATCACAGTAGTTGAAATGGATCCACAGGCGGATCAAATAAAAATAGAAATAAATAGTTCAACAGATAAATGTCGTCCGAGTTTGCGAGACTATTGTGGACGCTCTCTAGGAAACAGCCAGCCTATTTCCGTATAGTACCTGCACTTAATCTTTTGGGAAAAATACGTCAGTTTACACTGGTAAATACAAATCAACCGACTCATTTTGAAAAGGATTTAAAATTGATTTAAATGCACAAGGCATAAATATTTTATTAACTTGGGATAATTATAAAATATAAACTTGTGAACGATTTACATGCACTTATATCTCTGGTGGCCCGGGATCTACTGTCCGGGCTAGAGATTTAATTGACACACCACATCAAAGAGTTATACACGACGGGTGTACGCCTACACCCCGTGCTCTGGTCGTGGCCATCTCGTAAGATAATGCCAAGGATATCCGGGACACGGTCAACAACCCCCCAAAGCCTTTTAAGTAAGACAAAACTGTTTAAACGAAGTCGCACAAGCTATTCAAGACTGAACACCTATAAGGAGCAGGACTTGTGCGCCCGATCAAGCGGTATTTTAAATACCGTACCCCAAGCCCGTATAGGGAAAATAAGTCAAAATGTATTTACCTGAGCAAGTATAAGTCACAAACGATAAGTGTTGATAGCTTTTACCGGGCTTCCTAATCTGGAACAAGGTTTATAATTAACCTATTAGATTCCTAACGGCCTTTTATTTAAGCCTAAGCTTTGACCGGTTAGTTTTAGGAATGATACGGTTTACGCACGATTAAGCGAAAGACCGGATAGAATATGATTTAGACCCGACAAGTTTGAATACTTGTATAATATGGGTATACTAAATACATTCTGGATTTTGAAGTAAAAATGATATCGTTTGACCCGTTTTGGTCAATTTACGCAAACTAGTTACGTAAACCGAACCGAACGCGAAAAGGGCGATACGGGTAGCCAAAAGATTCAAATGCAAGTTCCCTGAATTAATATGCTTAGAATATGACATTATATCAGTAAGTTATGTTCTATATTGCCCGGGATAATTTTAAACTCAATTTATGCCTTAGAAGGGCATTTTGGTCATTTAAAAGATAATAAAAGGATAAAATTAGAAATCTGAGTTTCGGGTCTGGTTCATACAGTAAATATACTTAATATAACATATTATATCAGTAGGGTATGACCCATATACCAAATATATTATTTAGAACCAAACTATGTACCGTAGGGGCAATTTAGTAATTTCACAAGGGCTAGAAATGCCAAAACTGGAAACCTGAGTTCAAAATATCATACTTACTGTTATTATATGAAAATATGTGATTTACATCAGTAGGTATAAGTTTTATAGGTTTAAAACAAGTACAACGCTTACTACGCGCTTAAAATGCTAAAAATACGATTTAAGGGCGTTTTCGGGTTTTCACAGTAAATCTGAGATTTTTATATTTCCAGAAGTCTTATAATAATTTATTCATCATATAAAATCAGTAGAAAAAGGTTTCGGGTCAAAAGGATGCGTAAAACTCATTTTATGGCTAAAACGGTCAAAACCGACATAAGCCGAAATGGCTAGGTGATCGAGGATCCGTTCAGCCAAAAATTAATTAAAAATCATCAAAATTCCCAGAATATTATATATAATCAGTTGGTAAAAAGTTTTGTACCAAAATGTGGCCAGAAACGGGTTCTACGCAAAAAGGACCGTTTATGTAAATTTATAATATAGTTTTACGCTAATGGCCATAACTCACAATCTGGACTACCAACTGATCCGAAATTTTCGGTGCAAGTTTATATAATAAAAATACAGATCTCTACTCTTTTACTTTTCCAAAAATCCCGTTTTAATTCAAAAAGGGCAAAATAGTCAACTTTATGCATAAACCGGAAACAAGCATTCGAATAGGCTAAGCATAGACTCAATCAAAGAAAATTCCAGAAAGTTTAACTAAAATAAAAAATAGTCAAAAATACTTTCCAATACAGATCTTGAACATGCATGTACGAATCCGAATCGATAGTCTACGAAATAATCGTTTTACAAGACTTTCGGTTCCGATTTGTGGCTATACTATAGATTGTCGAGTTGATGATGATTAAAACACATTCATATATATACTACAAGTTATTTTCAATGATCAATCAGGTTGCATGTCATCTATATCATTAATCATATCATTTTTCACAAAAATCGCTTCTGTTGACTTTTTAGAAATAGGTTTGACTCGACATTAAGCATGCATGTAGTGGGAATCAGTTAGTAACCTTTAGAGGGTTTGTTTCCCACCTAATTACCAATCTATAACAAGTTTCAATTCGAGAAATTACTGAAAGAAATCCGTTTAATCAGAAAGTCAAAGGTTATGAACACCCAGTTTGACTTTTACTAATAATCAAAGCAAAAACGGATTAAAGAACGAATTGAAGGCTTACAAGAGTCCTAAAGATGGTTAGTGAACACTAGGAGTCGGCCTTGATGATCAGTTTAGCTCCAGAAGTCTTGCCTTGAAGGTTCTTGATAGAGAGCTCCTTGTTTACTATGAAAATGCTCAAGAAATGGATGCAAATTCGGATTTAAAGCAGGTAATTGAGGTTTACTGTTGTAGTAGGCTTGCATGAAATGTTATTGGTGCAAGAGGAGGTGCAAACAACTGTATCCAACTCGAATTCGGACTCAAATCAGCCCCAAATACGTTTTCTGTCGCTGGGCAACCCACGCGGCCCGCTTGGGCTTTCCCAGGCGGGTCGCCTGACCCCTGTTTCAGCCAAACAACTTTCGTGTATTGACAGCTTTGACCCCTGAACTTGTACGCGATGTTTCGGCTCTTTTTCTCGACCCGTAAACCCCCAAACTTGGTTTTTAAGAACCTTAGGACTTTTACCAACATGGTAATGCCCTCGGATAACTTTGCGCTCAACCGAAAAGCCCTGAATTCGACGTTGACGCTTTTAGTCCCTTAAGTACGGTTTTGGCCATAACTTTCTCATACGTTGACGAAACTTCATGAAATTTTTACCACATATTCTAGTGAGTATATTTTAGCTATACAAAGCTTCGGGTCTGCCAAAAGTTCACTCAGAGGTATGAATTAAACATGTTGACACTTTTGGCCCCTATAGTTTGAAATACTTCACTTTTGTGCAATTTCCGCGTCGTATGATCCATGAACCATCCGTTAAAGGTTATAAACATTATGTGGGGTTATCATAGAGCCTATTTATCCATTGTTGACACTTTGGACCCTTACGTTCCATAGTTTTCACTGTTTGTCACTTTTAGTCCCTCTAAAGTATGTTTTCACATAACGGAACCTTATGACACGTGTCAAGACATTATTGGACGAAATTTTTCGAGGTGTTACAGAATAGAGTTAACTTTAGACACATGACAGAACTTGCTGTGATTTCTGTGCACTAGATTCCATAATTATGTATGTATCCATAATTACGTAATCCCTTGCACAGTCCGCACATTTTGTTTTGTAATGTTTTGGGGAAGGATATCAAACTTGTGATGAGGGTGAATAGACTTCCATCGGTTCCCTTTAGTTAGATCTACAGGGGATCTTCTTAGTTAGGCCACCAAGGAGTCCTTTCAGCTATATCATCACATGATTTTCCTAGCCAGATTTTTGGATCAATCTGTTTAGCTAGACCACTCAAGGGGTCTAATTATGAAGTAGTATTTTATAATCCGAGGGACTTAACTATAACATAGAAGTCCATTGAGGATTTTAAGTAATACCTTTGGGTATCCTACTATGAATCTCTTGTACAAGGATATGTAAGATTCTACGAGGATTTGGATAGCATAATTTGGATCACACCACAACACATAAGGGAACACATAAACACGAAGTCATATAATTGTTTAACTTGATTATAATTTGTTATTAACTTGTTATTGATTGAATACGGATATGGAAACCAACCGACGGGTCTCAATGTTCACTGGAATCTATCTGAGAAGATAGAAAGATCTCCCAAAATTCGATTTTTGATTACAAGGAATTATCAAATTCGAATTAAGGTATACAAGAATTAAGGACTTACGGGAAATCCTTAGGTACCCTATTAAGGATTTATAGTGGTACTTTGGGTATTCGTCATGTGTTGTAACTTGCGCTTTGTACTTCGTTTCCTTAGAATAAACGGGTTCTTAGGAATTTTGTGGAAGACGCAAGAGGTCATAGAATGGGAGAATTTTGGGGGTAGTTTGTTCTTCAAGGGATACGGTTTCTTGATTGTCGGTATTGTAAGGGATATGTCGTTTATACATGCAACCACAGAAATACATTGCAATGTAAATAAAAGATTTATTTATAAACAACGATAACAACTGTTTCTTGGACCTTGACAACAAAAGAAAATAATACATAAGACGTGATTATTTCTAAACGATGTTGTCTTCTAGTCAGTCTGATACTTATCCCTGTGCTGGATTTGCATTAGCAAGCCTTGGGCAATTTCTTCGGAAATGACCCATCTCGCCACAGTTGAAACAAGAGCCTGGTAGAAAACGACCTTGAGCAGGATTGTTGCCAGCTTGGTTTGGCGTAGCTGCAGCTGGGCAGACTCTTGTTGTGTGGCCTATAAGCCCACAAGTTTGGCATTTGCGGCACTGTACGTTGGTGTGATGATGGAGGCTACATTGGTTGCACAAGGGTGCAGTTCCATTGTATGGTTTTCTAGCGGGGGGTTGAGCTGGTTGGTTGGGGACGGCTTGACCATTGTGAGCGACCACGACGAAGTTCTGAGAAGCCTTTTGCTTCCTTGACTTCTTAGGAGATTCAGTCTGTTCATCCATGGTCTTTGATTCCTCGATTGGGTTCGATTCCCCGACCGGTTTCTTGTCACCTTTTCGAAAAAGTTTGTGCTTTCTGATCTGCGATTCAGTCAAGGTTGCAGATAGCTCAATGGCCTGACGGAGTGTGGTAGGGTTGCTACCAGTGACAATGTCTTGTACCGAGTCAGGCAGGCCGTCGATGTACCTTTCGATAGCCTTGTCGAGTGGGGCGACCATAGTCGGGCAAAGTAGACTCAACTCCTCAAACCTATCAGTATATGCCCTGTGTTCGCCACTATCTTGTTTTAAATCATCAAACTCCTTCTCCAACGCTCGTTGTTCATGACGAGGACAAAACTCTCTCATCATAAGAGCTCTTAGTTCAGCCCATGTTTGTGCTAGAGCAACATCTGCACCACGGTCTCTCATTACCCCATTCCGCCATGTAAGAGCCCTTTTCTGAAACACACTCGAAGAAAACTCGACCTTGCGATTTTCCGGACACTGCACGTGGCGAAAGGTATTCTCGATGCTCTCGAACCATTGAAGAAGCCCAGTTGCTCCCTCAGAACCACTAAACTTGAGTGGTTTAGCCGAGTTAAAGCTCTTGAAATTGCATGTACCATTGTTGTTGTTGTTGGCTTGGTTCCATTGAGCAAAGAGATTTGGGAATTGAGCAGCCATCTGCTGCGCAATAATTTCTGCCAGCTCGGCAGTTGCTATCTGGTGTTCGCGTCGAGGAGGCATTCTAAAAGAGGAAAACATGAAAGGAAACAAATAAAATGGTATTGGGTAAGAATAATATGTTACAATCACTGACCATAATCACGGTTAATGGTCACTTGTTTGAATCATGAAGCAAACAAACAACACCAAGGCTGAATCAAAGCAAATAGATCCTCATAGTGTATCGCGAAGACATGCTCGCCTATAAGTGGACACTCACCCCAAGAGTTCCCAGGTAAGAGTGACTGGTCCGATTATGTGGATTTGTACGAACACTCTAACCTTAGACAGAAAACCCAGGGTACAGGCATTCACTCTTCCAGTTCGCACGTGTTCACACTAGTTAGGACCCAAAACCTTGACGGGAGTTTTGAAAATTCAAAGGGGTTCAAAACCTTATAACAAAGGGTTCAAAACCTTACAATAGAGGGTTCAAAACCTAGTAATCAATCATCCTAGAACAGATGATTAGTTTTCAAGGCGGTTTTGAAATTTATGTTCTTGTTGTGGTTGTCGCCTAAGGATAGGTGACGGTATTGTTTTATGACTAAACGCAAGTGAACTCGCGTTAGGGTCCTAGGAAGGTTATAGACTAGGTTAAAGCATTACTAATAACCTAATTCCCTATAACCATTGGCTCTGATACCATCTTTTCTGTCATACCCCGACCACGTAGAACATACAAAACGTGGCGGAAACGTCGGGGAGTGTTGTAACAGAATCAATTGTTTCAAATCCATGGCACTTGAAGTTTCGTTTTATTGATCAAATATGAAAGTATACATTGTTTAAACAAGAACCAAAGAGTACATAACATGAATTAACTAGTTCTTGTCTCGTTTTAAGTCACTAAGGCACAGGTCCGCCTAAGTATGTCTTGATAAGTCCTATGCATCATTTCCTGAAAACACATGTGAAAATAGGTACGTCAGCATAAAAATGCCTGTGAGATACATTGGTTTTGTGAAAACGGAATTCATGACTTATGTTTGAGAAAATGTTTAGTCATGAACCTTGTAATTTGCTTTGTCTTGTAAATCATTTGAAAAACGCTAAGATCAGATGATATGTATAATAAGAGAACACTGTGTGGTTAAACGGATAACCATGTAAAATGAGTTTGTAAAACAATGTCTCATGAAAAGTGTGTTATTTGTATAAAATGTCACATGTCTCAAATTGAAATGATTCGAATAACGCTACGATATGTAATACCATACAAACACTTATATATAGGAAGTACCAGCGGCGTATCCACCATGCTTGTATCATATTACACACGCCTCGTTACTTAATCACTTACTCAAACCAAACCATCAAGATGAAATGTTTAACAACGGTAGAAATGTTTATGTATAGTCAAATGTCTATTGTCAAATGTAAATCATGTCAACGGATACAACTGGTTCACACGGTTCAATGGTTACAAACGGTTCATATAATCAAACGGGTTTAGACGGTTCACATAGTCAAATGGTCACAACGGTTCAAAATGTAGCATAATGTGTTCATATGCTGGATGAGCATATGCAACAGAAATGCAATGTAAAACAATCTACTAATTACGCACACAATGGGCATACATAGCATGTAATGTAAAGCAATGTACTAAGTACGCACACAATGGGCATACATAGCATGTAATGTAAGACGATGTACTAAGTACGCACACAATGGGCATACATAGCATGAAATGTAAATCGATGTACTAAGTACGCACACAATGGGCATACATAGCATAAAATGTAAAGCGATGTACTAAGTACGCACACAATGGGCATACATAGCATGAAATGTAATGTAAAGTGTTGTGCTAAGTATGCACACGATGGACATACATAGCATAAACACAATGAAATCATGTACTATATATGTACTATCGAACATAGCAAGTATATGATGTGAAAACAGGAAAGCATGAAAGTAACAGATAGGCACATGTGTTTCACCCCAAACAGTTTGGAAAACAGTAAAAGAGGGGTTCAATGTACTCACCTGAGATTGCTTTGGAGTTCTTGTATAATAACCAGATAATGCTAAAGATCACGGGATATCAAACGGCACCTAATAGGTAGCTATGTTAATATACCGGACCAAATCGGAAGGATCGGATAGTACGCGGGTTCGTAAACCAAACGAGTATGGAGACTCGTGTAATATGGTTTATCAAAGCCTACATACTAAAATGAAACTTAACCTAAGTGCTTACGGTCCATCACGACCCGTTTAGGTAGCTTATGCTACCTTACGCGTCGTTCGCGTAGAACGCGTCTGGAACGCCTAACATCGTGACCACAAGGTATAACCTCGGAAGGTTATAGCTATGTTCACCTAATGTGTTTGGTCGGATCCTAATGATCGACCAAATGGGTCGGGTTCGAAAGTATAAGCGATTGTTTAGATCGCTTACCTTACGACCCTATATAAGCACTAAACTAAAAGTGACGAGCTAAGCATGTTAGAACATGCTTAACTAAGTTTGAAAACAGGTTTGACATCAAAACAAACGGCTTTGATGCCCACGAGTAGTTTGGTTACAAAATATGCAAGAATGCACATTTTGGCCGAAACTACGACTCGTCACTGAGCCTAGATAACGTGGTGATCAGTAGGTATAGTCACTACGGACTATAACCATCGTGATCACGCTCACGTTATGAAGTTCCATGAACTTCGCATCGACCATAAGCTGGTCAATGCAGAAAGTCAACAAAACGTTGACTTTCGGACTCGAAAAGCGATAAAACAACGAAAGAATACTTACGGAGGGTCCCCGAATGCTAATCTAGATCAGAGAAACTCAGGTATGAAGCAAAACTTCAACTTAGAGCTTTTAGATCTGATTCTTGTGATTTTTACACAAAAGGGGGGGGGGTATTTATAGGAAAAGTGGAACCGTTAGGATCGTTTATCGAATATCGTGCCGCGATCTCGTGCGTACACTTGTCGAAATATTGTGGTAAGTCAGAAAATGCCCCTTGGCTCTTGATTGGGTGAAAGGGCATCGCCCCTTGATCGAACGAAAGGCCAACTGCATTAAATGCATACATTGAATCTGTCTGACAGTCTCACGCGGCCCGCCTCAACATTTAGGCAAAACTCACGCGGGCCGCCTGAAGCTTCTGATCTGCACATACTTTCAAAAATGGCAGTTTTGGTCCCTGTTGCGTATTTAAGCCATTTCCGACACTTCTAAGGCCCGTAAAGCCAACTTTAAGGCCCTAAAATGATGCCTAAACATTGTGGACATGAAACATGCTCAAAAATGTTCCGGATGTTGGTTCGTTTGGCCGTACGATCCCGATGTTCGCTTAATTACGACGGAATGCGCATAAGCGTGAAAGACGATCCAAATGACGTGACGAATGGATTTTTCTTATGCCAAACACTAAGGCATAATATTAGGATGCTTACATAAATTTTTTTGATGTCCGGATGTATTCAGAACGTAAGTTATGCGCGAAAGTGCAAACTTGTGCACTTTTTGACACTTTTAGTCCCTGAATGATCCAAAAGTTTGTTTTAGCATACCAAACACCTCAAAGCCTATTTCTAAGCTATGTAAAGGATATTTAGGGTATGTTTAGCTTATGGACATGTTCCGGAATGTTCGTTACAGTTCAAATTGGCATACTTTCGCAGTTTGTCAAGTTTAGTCCCTGTAAGCGAATTAACTTGTTTTTGCTATACCAAAGCCTTCAAAACTTATTTCTAAGTTATGTAAAGGTTATTTAAGGTATGTTGAGTATATGTTGATGTTCCGGAGTATTTGTCACATTAAACTGAGTACGTTTACGCACCAGCTTGCGTATAATGCTCTAGAAAGCAATGTAGAGTTTGAAATTGAACAATAATTGATATGTGCAAAACATACACATATTTATACAAGATCCCAAGTATGAAATACAATATTTCATCGGCTTGGTATTTGTTTGATGGTCGCGGTGACACAGGTGTCACAGGGGTGTTAGGTTTTTTTTAGTTTTTTGGAGAGGTATAGTTTTTTTAGCACCACGAGGGGGGGGGGGTGTTTAGGTTTTTGGGTTGTGGTGGGTCGGGTGGGTTTTTAGGTTTTGGGTGGTGGTGGGTGGTTTATTTTGTTGTGTTCAGATTGGTTCTCGTGGTTCTCGTAATAAGAGTGGTTCTCAAATGAACCCTACCCAATATATATATATATATATATATATATATATATATATGTATGTATATATATATGTGTGTGTGTGTGTAGGGTTAGAGTAAAATGAAAACTTATACGAGTTGTGAGAATTTACAAAACTCAGCTTTACAACAAGTTTTTTCAATTTTTTTTTTTACCAAAAACTTAAAAAAAGCACTTTTATCAAAATTTATCCTACATATATTGAGATTCGTTATACATATATAGAAATTTATTGTTCACATATCAAAACATTATAGTAGATTTTTGTTACACCTTATCCTACACATCACGTGATTGATGATATATGATTAATATTCAAAATTAATTTTTGATTTATTAAGGTAATTGATGAAAGTTTTGTAGTTTTTAATTAAATATTACTTGAGCATTACATATGTCTATATCTTCTAAAAAAACAGGTAAAAACTAATTTTTACCTGTCAAAAATAATTTTTATAGGTTCTTTTTACATGTAAAAAATGGGAAACCAAAAAAAATGGGGAAATGAGGAATCATTTATCAAAACGATAAAAAATTATTTTTAATGTAAAAAATATATTTTTTATGTTGATCCTAGATAAGCAATGCTCTTTTAACTTAATTAATATGGCAAGTGATTTCAACAAGTATAAAAATAGTGTACGGAAATAGAAATCAAACTTTCAAGAAACACAACTACAGAATTTTCAAGTTTATATCACTTTGAAACAAAATGGGTTACAAGGTGATTGTGAGGTTGTTGACTATTACAAACGAATACTTTGATAACTCTGTGGTGAAGGGCAATGGAGTTTGTTGTATGTATTAAATGCTTGGCTTTAACTCACTATCCTTCAATGGTTTATTCTCTATTTATACAAAGCTTTTAGCATGAATAAACATTTGTTTATTCATGCACTTGCCCTGCATAAAGTAGCTCTTTGGCATATTCATTGAATCTATCAAGGTCAACTTGCTACTTTACATAATGTGGTAGAGCCTTATCTTTTAGACAAGTTGGCTCATCAGAAATTTTGATAGCCACTCATCAGAAAATCTGTTAAACAGATCATTAGATTTTCTGATGATCAGAGTTTACCAGATTCTGATGACAATCATCAAAATTATCATCAGATCTATCAGATTGGCCTTTTCTGATCGTCTTCATTTACTTGTGATCTGTTACTGATAAGTGTTGAAGATGTAGTTTCTTTTCTTCTTTTGTCCTGGTTATCTTGTGTCTTCTTTTTGTTTGACCTTCATTACTTTATCTTCAGCATATGATCAGATTGATCACATTTTACTTCAATACTTACAAAAATTTTCCTAACAATTCCCCCTAAGTATTGTAAGAAAAATAACATCTAAGTATTGTAAGAAAAATAATATCTCATAACAAAGAACATACTTAAAAACTTCAAAACATCAGAATTCAAATTTCAGACACAAACATTGTTTCAAAAATAACAAACTAACATAGATAAACTTTAATCACTCTCCAGATCAACTTTGTAGAGATCATCTCTCTTCAGTTGTTTCTTGTGGTCAATCACCTTGAAGCATGTTTTGTACAGATCTTTGTACCATCCTCTTGCTGTGATCCACTCTTGATGATATCTTCTATTTCTTTCCTCAGCTTCTCCTTGTTACGTCCCTTTGCCTTGATTTGTTCTTGTTTCTTGTTCATGCAGTCTTTGATATAGTTGAGAGTCTGGTTTGAGTACCTGCATATTTCCTCAACTCTGAACAGAGCCTTTTTTTCTTCAAGATCACTGAAAACAAAAGACAGTTCAGGTTTCTCAAAGATGACCCATGTTCTGGCTTCTTGTTCAAGTTCGGCTGGGATGGATGTGTTAGGAGGAGGTATTTGTACTGTCTTACTCGTCACATAATCAAAGGTAATACAAAGGTCAAAGTCTACTAGGGCTGCCCTTTTGAACAATTTCTTTCATGCATTTGTCAACCTATGAAGAGCCCTTCTGATGACCTTTGTATTTCCAGTTTCTTGATCATAAATCTGTTTCAGCTTCATAATGTCCAAAGATGAAGCTCATCTCCCAAATCAGCATCCACAACTGTTGTTTCTATGCCATCCAATCTGATTAGAGTATACTTTTTCTACTCATGGACTCCAACTATTTGGTCTGCAGTAGTCTGGACATCCACCTTGAGTACTCTTACCACTGGATTTGGAAGAGCTATGTGAAGGCTGCCTTCTCCTTTTTTAAGCCTTTCTTTTCTCCATCTACTGCTCAGAAGGCTGAGAGGTCTATCTAGCTTATCTTCTTCATTCCAGTAGAATTCTTTGAGACGGTATTCTTGAAACATCATGTTGTCTTGATCAATTTCTTGTACCAGATATTCCTTCTCATTTCCTTCTGAATCATTTCTTTTTACAACTTTTGGCTTTGTTGAAGAAGTGGCAGAGTCTAGCCATTTTCTCTTCTCTAATTAGTTCAAGTGTTCCTTGAAAGCTGTTTCTCTAGATGAGGTTCTTTTTGGTTGTTCATATTGTTTACCTCTTGAAGAAGCACTGCTTAGGTTGGAGATTATAGGAGGAGTGGTTTCAAGTCTTCTAATCATCTCAGACTTTGGCACTGATGGTGGTGGCCCCATTGGTGTAGGCCCTGGTTGACCGAGTGGTGTTGCTGCTTTCTGTTGAGTTGGTTTGATGATCTTTAGTACCTCCAGATGTGAAGCTTCTTCTGGAATGGATTTCCTCAGCTTTTTGATGTCAATATTTGCCAATCTGGCAACATGAAAGTGCATATTTTTCATAAGTGATTGTACATCACTTATCAGCTGAGCATTTTTCTTTTCTTCTTCATGCACCTTTCTGAAATTCACTCTTGTTTAGTTCTTTTTATACTACCCATTCCTTCACTAGTTTTTCAACAGCATCTGTTATACTGTTGTTGCTTGCTCTTAAATTGCTGATTTCTTTTAGAATTGGACCAGAACTGGTTGACTCTCTTGTTTCAAAAGCTTGTTTCACCTAAGACTTGATGTTTTCCATTTCTTCAAACAATCTTTTGAAGTCTGCTGTGAATCTGTTATTTTCTGGTGCATTTTCTGATTACTGCTGCATAGTTTTCAAAGCTTCAGTGTTTTTCTGTGTTTGACTTTTGATGGCTTCCACTGATTCTGATAGAACCATCATGTCCGATTTCCGACACCTCATTTCTTCTAGCAGCATATCCAATTTTGCTTCAACTGATGACTTTGTTGTGTCTGCACAGACTCCGATGACCTTGTTCAGGACATTGTCCAGTTGTTCTTTTGAAAAAGGTAGGGATTTCAGTGGGTAAGGGTGGTGGAACAACAGATGTTCCTGCTACCAAACCAGTAGAAGACACACTTGCTGCTGTTGTTAAAGGGTTAAATTGGTCAAAAGACCAATCATGTACACCTTCACTAGTTTTGTGAAACGTATTCACATCTGGAATTTCCTCACTTCCTCGAACCATTCCGGAGAATGATCCTCCATGAGTTGTTGAGAAAATCCTGTTTTTCTATTCCAGGTTTCGTTGATCAGAAATCTAATCTCCACCTGTTGGTGTCTCAACCTCCTCCTCAACAATTGATTTGGAACTACTAAACTCTTCATTTACTATTTTTGGTTTTCTATGCACCATTTTATAACTTCCTCTAACAGATTCTTCTGAGACAGAATCTGATGAGTTTTTGACAGTAAATAAAGCAGGATTAGCTTGAGCACCTGATTCTGCCATATGTGATTCTGCTGCATGATGAGCTTCTATTTCAAGGTTCTGTTTCATAGGCAAAACATCCCATTTAGATATAACCCCTATTATTTTACACTCGACGCATTTTTTGCATATTCGAAAGCATTTTTAAAAATTGTTGGCCAATAATAACCATTGGTGAGCACTTTGTGCCCCGTTTTGTGACCATTGAAATGGCACCACAAGCAAATGAATGCAAGTGCATTAAGACGCTCAAAATCTCCTCATCCGGCATACATATCCTCATGACTTGATCCGCACACATCTTGAACAAGTCCGACTCCTCCAACTTGTAGTACTTGATTTGAGAGAGAAAATGCAATCTCCTTCACCTATCCCAATGAGCTGGCAAGTCACCTTTCACCAAATAATTCACAATATTAGCAAACCAAGGTAAGGTAGAGACATGCTTATCTTGGACGGTCTCGTTACTGTATACAGTTGTAGGACCCTCTTCTACCAACAAACGGGACAAGTGGTCAACCACCACATTTTCGCTACCCTTCTTGTCCCTAATCTCTAGGTCAAGTTCTTGTAGCAACAACACCTATCGGATCAATCTCGGCTTTGCATCCTTCTTTTCCATGAGGTACCTGACAACGGTGTGGTCAGGATAGATAATCACTTTACTACCCCATATAGATGCCCGAAATTTATCCATTACATACACCACCGCGAGTAGCTCTTTTTCGGTTGTTGTATAATTCAATTGTGCATCTGAAAGAGCCTTACTCGCGTAGTATATGGCAACGGTTTTTTCTCTACCCGTTGACCCAATATGGCCCCAACTGCATAGTCGCTTACATCACACATGATCTCGAATGGTAAAGACTAATTCGGTGATTGCAAGATCGGGGCCTCAACCAGTTTCTATTTTAAAATGTTAAAGCACTTTCACAATTTTTATTAAAGTCAAAGGATTGATCTTTTAATAACAAAGTACATAATGGTTTTGTGATATCACTAAACCTTTTAATGAACCTCCTATAGAACCCCGCATGACCTAAAAATGATCTAATTCCCTTAACACTCGTGGGATAGGGTAAAGTAGAGATGACTTTCATCTTAGCATGATCATCCTCTATCCCACGACTCGACACAACATGCCCCAATACAATCCCTTCTTGAACCATAAAATGGCTCTTTTCTCAACTCAAAACTAATTTTTTTTCAACACATCTTTTTAAAACCTTTTTGAGTTGGTTAAGGCATGCATCAAAAGACGACCCAAATATCGAAAATTCATCCATGAAAATCTCTAAAGACTCCCCACGATATCTGAAAATATACTCATCATACACCTTTGAAAGGTGGCGGTGGTATTACATAACCCGAATGAATTCTCCTAAATGTGAATGTGCCGTACTAGCAAGTAAAAGTGGTCTTAGCCTGATTTTCCGGATGAATAGCAATTTGATTGTATCCCGAATATCCATACATGAAACAATAAAATTTTGTCCGGCTAGCTTCTCAACAAATTGGTCAATAAAAGGTAGAGGGAAATGGTCTTTGGAAGTTGCAGAATTCAACTTCCTAACAATGCAAATACGCCACCCGGTTACCAGCCGAGTGGCTACCTCTTCACCTGCATCATTTTTAACAACTTGAATGCCCGATTTCTTGGGAACGGTTTGCGTTGGGCTTACCCAGTGGCGGAACTAGAAGAAAAATTCAGGGGTATCCCATTTTTTTTACCTAGGGTCGCCTCTGAGAATTCAAGAGCCCGGTGCGATTAGCCAAAATGGGCCCTAAATTTTTGTTAACAAATAGTTATCCATGAGAATTTGAAAGCCCTTATGGGATCTAAGCGACTAGCACAGAATGGGCCTATATATATATATATATATGTATGTATTACTGGGTTACAGACACATGTATTACACGGGCTAAATAAAAAAAACAGTTACTAGTAAGATTTCAAAATTATAATATGGTATTTTAAGATAAGATATAACTGGAAATATGAAAAGCGACTCGTATCAAAACCAAAAATCATAAAAATATAAAATTGATGTCTGAATATAAATACATAATAATACCGATATCTATATTTCTAATCTCTGGAAAATTTAAAATTTAGAGTAGATTAGTATAAGTTATTATTATCTAACTTATAGAATATAAAGTAATGGATTATTATACATAAAATTAAATTTACGTTTAACATAAATATAAATACATAATAATAAATAAGATGTATACATCTATGGTGTACCAGTAAGAATTTATAAAACTCAAATAAAAATAAATACATAAAAGGACTTAATTGAGGCATTTTATTAGAAGGAGAGACAAATAAATTTTTGAAGTATGAATACCTACGTGGACCAATAAACATTAGACAACACCATGCTTCTGATTATTTTTCCATTTATGTTCTCAATGCTTATTATTATAATAATAACAACTTCATCTTCTCCAAACATCTAAATGGTTCTTCAATAACATTCAGTCGACCAAAATTTTTCGTTTCCGTCGACCGAAAATTTTGTTTCATCTTATCTTCATCTACATTTAAGGGTATCCTAATAGGCGTATCCCCAATACAAAAAACGAAGATTAAGAAAAGAAATCACACTTCGTATAGAAAGTTGAGCGGCATCCCGGGCAATCCCTGGATCCTACATAGGTCCGCCCCTGGGCTTACCCATTGGGTATTCGAGATGGGATAAATGATACCCGCATCTAGCCACTTCAAAACTTCCTTCTTCACCACCTCCCACATATTAGGATCAACCTTCTTTGTGCATCACGAGCGGGAGTTGCACCATCTTCCGTAATGATCTTGTACATCACAACTGAGGGACTAATACCCTTTACATCCGCAATGGTCCACCCAATAGCCACCCTATTGGTGACCAATACCTCCATCAATTTTTCTTCTTACTCTCTGGTTAAGTTAGATGCAATGATAACCGAGAGCGTGATGTCCTTACCCACATAAGCATATTTCAAATGCTTGGGCAACACCTTCAATTCAACCACCGGCGGCTCTCCCAATTATGGCTTCAACTTTGTGTATATCTTCTCCGGAAGGCTTTCAACTTGGTGTGTCCAAGGTGGTCTTTCTTCCTTCACCACCAACAGCTCCATCATTTTCTCTTCCTCATCCATGCTCTGATTCGTCTCCATGTGCAACCTGTCAAACATGAAGCATTCCTCTATTGTGTTCTCCTCGTCGACAATCATGTCGAGTAGAGGTATACACGCGTCAACAACGTCCGCTATATAACATTCGTCATTGACTATAGAATTCTTTAATCTCGAAAAGACATATAACCGCAACCGACAGTTACCAAAAGTCATGTCGACCATGCCCGTTTTACAATTTATTTGGGCATTCAATGTTGCCAAAAATGGTCGACCCAATACAACCGTTGGTTGCTTCGTTCGGTCCAAAGAGACATTGTAGGACCGGTTTTGAAGCCGTTCGATTGCGTAACGAACGTTCGACGTGCGGAATCCGTGAACGTGCGTGACCGAACACACAATAACGTACTAGAAACGTGATTTTATTGCAAGATATGACGTGTACGATACAAAAACCACGTGTGTAGAGACTTTCTCTCTCTAGACTTTCTCTCTCTAGACTTGAATCACAAAATCACCAAATGAGCTAAAAAGTCTTCCAAAAAGTCTTCCAAGACCTTGTGACATAACTCTCCTATTTATATGTCATTGGAATTAATGAGATTTCTCATTAATTATCAAAATGACACCTTGCTAATTTTATCTACTTGTGACATTATGAGCTTGATTTCTTCCGGCTTTTCACTACGACACGAATTGACGAAGGCGATAGACAATAAATGCATCAACAAACTCCCCCTTGGATATTGCCGTAGTCAATTCGTAGTTAAACTCGTAGTGGCTTGTCTTTCTTTAACTAAGACTCGAACGAGGATGTAGTCGACAGACAACTGCACCAACAGACTCCCCATTGAATGTTGACGGAATCTTCAGTGAGAGTCTTCAAACATGACACTCTTCAATCTCGATCGGTCTTCTTCAGGAACTTTTCCTAGAATTATGTACCTGGATCTTTCTCTGGCTCTAACTTTCATCAGACTCCCCCTATCATCGAGCTGGGATCGCTCTCTCTAGACTTGAATCACAAAATCACCAAATGAGCTAAAAAGTCTTCTAAAAAGTCTTCCAAGACCTTGTGACATAACTCTCCTATTTATATGTCATTGGAATTAATGAGATTTCTCATTAATTACCAAAATGACACCTTGCTAATTTTATCTACTTGTGACATTATGAGCTTGATTTCTTCCGGCTTTTCACTACGACACGAATTGACGAAGGCGATAGACAATAAATGCATCAACAAACTCCCCCTTGGATATTGCCGTAGTCAATTCGTAGTTAAACTCGTAGTGGCTTGTCTTTCTTTAACTAAGACTCGAACGAGGATGTAGTCGACAGACAACTGCACCAACAGACTCCCCATTGAATGTTGACGGAATCTTCAGTGAGAGTCTTCAAACATGACACTCTTCAATCTCGATCGGTCTTCTTCAGGAACTCTTCCTGGAATTATGTACCTGGATCTTTCTCTGGCTCTAACTTTCATCAGACTCCCCCTATCATCGAGCTGGGATCGCTGTCTGGAATTTGTTATCACCATTGAAATCAACTCCTGGCTTTCTCAGTTTAAGCTCTTCTCAGGTTCTGCTGTAACTCCTGGATTTCCGTAGCAACAGGATCAGAAACCTGCATAACTCAACCACTCTATCACAAATCAATTAAGTTGTGATTCAACTTAATGAATCAATTAAACATTTGAAAATTTTCACACTTAAACCTTTTCAACATTTGAAACATTCCAAATTCTGATTCAATTTAATGAATCATCTTAAACATTTCAAACCAATTTAACCAAACCTCTGATCATCATGTTTAGCCTTTAAGATTTTGAATATCAGCTCTCCAACATCAGTTGTCGAAAATCTTTTTGGATTTTCAAAATATGAAACATAAATGCAAAAATTATATGCAGAAATGAAATATATATACAAACATATTTTTGTGAGTTTGTGCAAGAGGATCATATCAGCTGCTGACTAAACACAAGCATCGTTAAGCTGTTATTTCATTTTAAGCTTTTAAACAGTTCGCGTTGATTGCCGATGTATTGATCCACTTAAATTCTCACAAAATGTTCAACCTGTTCGGGATACTGAATTAGTGTTTTAAAACTTAAACATCTACATGTGTCCCACCTCAGTATATACTCCCGTATCCAGACCCCAGTATTCAGTCTTACAGGTGAGTATACCACAGTTGATATATGTTAAAGGGTAGGTGCGAGGGCCGTGAGAGCTCAGGTCGATACTTCCGTATACGCAGAGAGATGACGGCTTCGACTTTAAGGTGGGTCCCCTTTAGAGGATCTTTTTTACAACAGCAAAGATTATCAATTTTATTGTTTAATCAAATTGCTGAGGGCGAGCTTGTATTTCAAAGCTTTTTGCAGAAAGTATTATGTGAAAACCTACCGGCACATCTTTAGCGAGACTGCTTAATTGCATTTATACATTACAAATCTTTAGCGTATTGTGCCAGTCTAGCTGATGTACTATCATTTCCCCTATTTGCACCAAAAACTCATTTTTACTTTTTTTTAATGTTTTTGACATTTTCAAATTTTCTAATTTTTTTTTTAAATATTACTCCCCCTAAAATCAAAATATGTTTCAGTTTTGATTTTCTGGGAAAATTTGAAACAAACTATACAAAGTTGACAACTTGATGAGAATCGCATCAATTCTCCATCCACATGGCGTAAACAATCAGAACTCCCCCTCTTAACAAACTATTTTCCCATTATGATTTCAAAACACTTAAGTTTGTTTTAATCAAAATGATTTTTCCGGAAAAATTAGTTTATTTACCAAACATTTGTAGGTTCAGGGTTACTCATCACATTGTTTTCTACACACGCATGACAAATTTTACAATTTCAGTTTCAAAAACCCAAACAACATTTGTAGAAAATCAAGTACAACTTAATGTCCCTGATTTACCACATTTGAGGCGAAAAATCACCAAAGTGAAATTTCTCAAGAAATATGCCGATTCATGTTCCACGCTTACCAACCTGGGAACTCCGGCAAGTCAGGTTTTTTCATTTAAACAGATTCACCCAAGCCTGACGGTCCTTGGGTGATTTCGAATTCTTGTTCAACAATGGTGGAAAGTTTGCATCATCCATTGTTAAACCTGAATTCTCCTTTTTTACCTCAACCAATGGCTCCTCTGGCTTCGACGAACCAGAATCATTGCCTGCAGGTGGCTTGTCTGACTTTGACCTGTCAGATTCATCGCCGACCATTTTCTTCTTCTTCTTTTCCTCTTTCGTCCTCAGATTTGTATCTGATGAACTCATCTTGCTTGACTTTGCAGCCGAGGAAGTTGATTCATCAGAACTCTTATTCTTTCCAACGGATGAACCCGAGGACAAAATCTTCTCGAGATACTCTCTTGCCTTCTTCCTCTTTTTCCTCAGTCTGTCTTTCTGCCCCTGTGAAAGTTTAACTTTCTTTTCTTGACTTGTCTGATCTTGAACTTTAGGTTTTAGAACCTTCTGTTCATGGGGCTTGACTTCGACTGGAATCTCTGCCAATTTCTGAGACTTAGCCCTCAATCTTTCATTCGATCTCCTTGGGCAATCTCTGGCAATGTGACCTTTGATTTGACAACTGTAACATCTTCTGGTCTCATAACTCCAATTCTGGCAGTTAACAGCAATGTGTCCTTGATAATCGCATCGGTAACACACTCTGTTATCGTACCGTATACCACCTTTACACCAAACGCTCAGATCATAGCATTGTCTGGCTTGGTGATATTCCTTCCTCATGTTTGCTGGATTTGGCTTTTGAGCACTGTGGTCCGACCTGCACCACTTATTACCAACAATTTTTGAGTTTTCATTTTTTACTTTTTGTAATTTTTCATTGCGATTGGATGATCGATCTGATGAACTTTTATTATCTTTTTGCTTCTGTTCCACTTTCTTCTTCAGAGGTTTTTGCTTAGAGCATTCTCCCTTTTCAGTCGATTGTAGAACAGTTTTCTGAAATTTTTCTTTTAATTTCAAAAACAATTTTTGTTTTTCTAATTTTTCATTTACATCATTAGATTTCTCATCACAATCTTCAACTTTGACATTGTCAAAGTTTGTGACATCGTCGCTTATTGGAACAGAATTGATCGGTTTTGGACATGGAATGTTCACATACTTTGAAGAAGTCACAAAACCTTTCAATTTTGTTTCAAGCTCACTGATTGTCTTTCAAGCTTTCTCACTTTCCTTTTCAAGTCGAATAATCTTTTCAAGATGAGAATTGATCATTTTTTGCTTTTCGATGTTGTTTTTACTAAACACATCTCTCCCATCTTCAAGAATTTTTATTTGACTTTGAAATTCCTTTTCCATTTTTAATTTCTCATTTTCAAAATTTATCATTTTATCTTCAAAAACTTTCGCATTTTCTTTCAATTTTTTGTTTTCAAGCTTTATCCAGAAATCTTCATCTTCTAAAGATTTCTGTTTACTTTCAAAATCCTTTTCTTTCTCTTTCAAACTCTTGTTTTCTAATGTCAAACTGTTCAAATTACTTAACAGTTTGTCATTTTCTGATTTCAACCTCTCACAATTTGTCTTCAACACAAGAATTTGTTTCTCATCAGCTTTCTTTTCCTTTTTCAAAACAGAAATTTCTTCCGTTTGTTCCTCTCCCACTTGAACACTCTTGCTTTCCTTTAGTATTGATTTTACACTTTGACTTTTCTTCTTCTCAGCATTTCTCTCCATCTGTTCTTCAAGTATCTCAATGAATTGACAAACTGTCAATCTAGAATATTCTCCAGTCCTTTTTAAGTCCAAAAGATATGTACCCCATTCTTGTTGAGATATGGAATTGGCTAATCTTTCAACCCATTCATTTGAACTTTTCTGAATACCCTTCTCAGACATTGAGCGAACAAGATGGCTATACCTCTCAATGATAGACTTTGTGTTTTCTCCTGGATAACCTGAAAACGAATCAAATTCTTTCTTTAATACCTTTATTCTATCAAATGTTTCTTGAGTCATATTAAAGAAATTCGTATCCATGATTCGGTAATGAAAAGATTCACAAAAACGAATTTTCAATCAATACAAAAATTTCACACAATCAAATAACTATCAAAGATCGGATCGAGTGTGGATTCGCTCGTGCGAGTATCTGATGTTTGGCAAACCACGTTTCTCCTACAAACAAACGTACAAATGATCAGTTCAAAATGAAACGAATACGTAAAAGTATACGTTTGATGAAGTCAATCTAAGACTCGTGTCAAAGATTCGCTGATAAATGTTGTTCGGATGAAATCTCTAAATCACTGGGCTTTATCAATATTCTCTGTTTAGTTCACACACATGGCCTGTCAACAACAATGCAAGGGCCTTTACTTTTAAACAAACCTGCCGACAATTATGTGCTGTGATTGGGCCTATGTATAAGTGGGCGGTGCAATATAGGCTATGATTGGGCCGCAAGTCCTTCAATTAAAATCAAAACTGTGATTGGGCCGACCTTTGTATGGGGCGGTGACTTTATTTCAAAAGCATATTAATTGGATAGACTTGTAGGACCGTTAATAAATGGACGGCATCTTTGACAACACACTACCCAATGATCGTATAATGTCCACATGCATTCATATATCCATTTAAACTTCTATTGGACCTTAACGACCACTTAGCAGACAAAAACACTTCATCATCGATTGTGATTGGGCCTCAAAGTATAGTGGGTCGGTGACTTATTATCTTATTCAAAACCACGTGAAGATGATGACTAAAAAGCGAACCACTATCGAACACTATGAGCGGACCACTGATGTAACAATAAGCGAACCAACTTTTTGTTCAGATAAGCGAACCTTTTGACAAATAAGCGGACCACAATAGTTACCCTATGAGCGAACCTCAACAGTTAATCTCTATGAGCGAATCTCTTAACTGACTAATAAGCGGATCAAACATGTACTTTGGAGCGGATCTGTATGAGCGGATCTGTATTGTGTGACGCAAATCCGAATGAAAAAATTGTGATTTCTCCTAAACGGCTAGGAGATTTGATCTGTAACTTGGTAGGGTTGCAATTCAAGTATTTTCTCACAACATGTTAAAAATTCAGACGAATCGGAGCGTGAAATCACGTTCAATTTGACGAATTTCCGTAAAAACGTGAGAAATAGGTAGAAGATGAAGAAATTGATGAAATCGGATCTGAATCGGCTGAAATCTGGTACGAAAACGATGTGTTTGATCGTGCAATCGAGCTCCTAGCTCTGATACCACTTGTAAAAATCATCAAACAATACCACTTGTAGGAATGACACCTCTACACAAACCATTTTACCAATCAGAATTCCGATTCCTGCTTCACACTTACCAACCTGGAAGCTCCGGCGTAGTCATTCAACCTGTAAAGTTTTAACAATTTTAAGAATTTTTCATACAAATTCATAATACATGAATGATGCCGATTCCTGATCCACGATTACAAACTTGGGATCTCCGGCAAGTCAGGTTTTTTCAATCGAAGAAAATGTCCACCCAAGCCTGACCAGCCTTGGGTGATTTCAATTCAGATTTTGTTGGGGTGTAAATTGCTTTCTTTGTAGCGTAAAAGTCTTTTACCCCTTTCACCTTCCCATCGACCATTTTTCCGAAAATCTTCTTTACTTTCCCATTAAATGCTTTCTCAACATCAAAATTATCCTTTTCAGAATAACCCTGATTTGAGATTTCAGTCTTTCCAACTTTTCTTTTAAAATTCTCAGTCCTCAATGGTGGAAAGTTCTCGTCATCCATTGAAGGAACTGAGTTTTCATCACTTTCATCAAACTGTGGCTCCTCTGATTTTGTGGAATCAGATTCATCGCCAGATTTTACCTTAGATTTCTTAACAACCCATTTTTGGTTGTCAAGTTTTACACTTCGCTTGTAAAATCTCTTCGAACATTCACCAACTTCAAATGTTGAATTTTTGAAAACTTTAAATTGTTCAGTTGGTGGTTCGGTTTTATCAACAACAACTTGTTTCAGTTTTCCAGAAACTCCCGGTTTTGTGTTTGTCGCTTTCGGACAGTTCCATGCAATGTGACCAGCTTCATTGCATCGGAAACAGGTTCTGGTTTCTTTCTTTACGTAAGCTCCATTCTTTCTCTTTTCGGCAAGAAATTCTTGATTAGATTGTTTCCAGAATGAGCACTTCTTCTCCTCTTCAGCAGACGGACCTGAAACAAATTTTGTAGTTGTTTTAGAAAATTTTTCATTTTTATAGTTTTCTGATGGAATAAAACCAAGTCCTTTCTTTTTGTAGCTACGATTTTGATTTGGTTTCTTTTGAAAACCAAAACCAGAATTGTAACCTTTTTTTCTTATTAAGTCGTTGTTGAACTCTTGAGGTGTAAAGTTTAGGTTTTACACTAAGATTTTCATCTTTTATTTCAGAAATATTAATTTCCGTAAGTTTGAAAACCTTTTTAATCATTTCTGGTTTAACACCTCTTATTGGAAACTCCTTATCAAAAAATAATTTGTCAGAATCATTCAAAGTATATGCAACTTCAAATGTTTCGTCATTCAAATTAGATTTTGACAACAAAAATTATTTACTATAAACCCGTTTTCCCGATGATTTCGAACTCTTTTCGGACGAATTTGAACTCCCAACTGACTGACACGAACTTTCGGACTCGGACTTTGACTCTGACTCCTCATCCTTATCCAACACCTGATCGACCACTCGTTTTATCAGTTCGGACTCATGATCTGTGTCAGACGCTGTGAACGTGACGTCAATATTGTCTGGTAAAACATCGGTTATCTCAGATTCTAGCTTAATATTGACCGCCTGTTTTAGTTCTTCCTCATTAGGTTTTCTAGGCGAGTACCCTTCCCAAATCGGAGGCGGACACTTATTATAACAGACACCATGTTTCTTACCAGTATCCTTTCTCTTCTTTGGTTGTTCATCTTTAAATGCCTCAAAACCTTCAACTGTTTTGAAGCCGTTCGATTGCGTAACGAACGTTCGACGTGCGGAATCCGTGAACGTGCGTGACCGAACACACAATAACGTACTAGAAACGTGATTTTATTGCAAGATATGACGTGTACGATACAAAAATCACGTGTGTAGAGACTTTCTCTCTCTAGACTTTCTCTCTCTAGACTTGAATCACAAAATCACCAAATGAGCTAAAAAGTCTTCCAAAAAGTCTTCCAAGACCTTGTGACATAACTCTCCTATTTATATGTCATTGGAATTAATGAGATTTCTCATTAATTACCAAAATGACACCTTGCTAATTTTATCTACTTGTGACATTATGAGCTTGATTTCTTCCGGCTTTTCACTACGTCACGAATTGACGAAGGCGATAGACAATAAATGCATCAACAGACATAATCGAGTACATGAAAGTCCACCTGGTAATAGAAGTCCTCGACTTTGACTATCACATACGTGACTATCCCATGGGGTAGTTTGGAACTCAAGTCGGCTAACACCACGGTGGTGTTCCCCTCTTGAAGTGGACCAAATTCGTATTGGTCATACAAACTACCCGACAAGATACTCACACTTCCCCAAGATCCAAAAGTGCCCTTGCCATTTTAAACTCTCCAACTTGAATGGAGATGACAGACGCTCCCAGATCTGCAACTTTGGTGGAAGTGCACTCGAAAGAATGGAACTCGCATTTTTTTAGTTAAATCAAGTTTCTTAGGAAACTTGTGAGTTCTTTTTTGGGTGTATAAATCTTTCAAGTACTTAGCATATGAGGGTACCTGCTTGATTGCATCTATAAGTGGTAAGTTGATTTTAACTTGTTTGAAAACTGTCCACATTTCTTCTTGTTGTGGGCCACGTTTTGTTACTACTTTCTTAGATGGTCCCAACAAAGCTTCGGGATAAGGGGCGGTATTACCCTCCACACACTTTTCTTTAGCCTTTGGGACGGGGACGGCCACAACAGGGGTACTTTTGTCATTTTAGAAGAACTTTTATTTTGACCCGTTTGACCATCAACAACCTCATCATCACTAGCATCTTCCACCACCCCTTAAACAAGCTGGGGTGATGGCGACTCGACACTGGTATCTACGACTCGCCCACTACGTAAAGAAATTTTATTTATTGGTATCTCACGTGTGGACTTAGAGTTGGACCCTTGATGCTTAGGGTTCACGGTGGTGTCACTCGGCAATCTTCCACCATTTCCTCGCATTTGGGCCATTTCTTCCGCAAGTTGACCCACTTGCTTTTTGGTGGACCGTGTTCCGACCCTAAACAGTCAGTTGAGATAGTTCATCTTCACATATAAAGGTGGAATCAATATATGCAAAGTAACATAGCTTATTCTTTTCAATTCCTTCTCTTTTATTGCTTTCTGAAGTGAATTTGACAGAGTTTCACACCTAAAGCATGCAACAGTTTCGCTTCAACGTACACCAACAACTATCTGAGATTTCGCTTATGACTGCTATATATAACCCCAGTGATTTCGCTTGTATTACCATGACTTTCAAGCGAAACCTTCACAATTACCTAATAAGCAAAACCTTCAATGACAAATAAGCAGAACCACTAACAACTTGTACACACAAGCGAAACTACATATAAAACATGTAATTGACTTTCTAACTCCTAGATTGACCTATCTTGACCTAAGACGTAATGCAGACGAAGTCAACAGACATTCCATGCATCAACAGACTCCCCCTTGGATGTTGACGTAGTCTTCAGCAGTCTCCAGTTCCTGAGTCTTCAGTCATGGTCTTTTCTCCAACTCTGTCTTCATATCAAAAGCATTCTTCACAGGTTTAAAATCACAAACTGACTCCATCTTCAGACTTCCCTTTAGCTGTTGATCCAGACTCCCCCCTTTCACTGACTCCCCCTCTCGATATGCTAGAATCTGAGATATCTGGTTCAAGCTTTGACAATTAGCTTCCATAGGAATGATGAAGTTCCAAACCTGTTACTCAACCAATAACATTACAATCTATTTTTTCAAACAATAAATCACTAACACAATCAGCTTTAGAAATCCACTCAAGTATTCAGGTCCAAATTAATGACCCTGATACTCAATTAATCTACCAAGTTCAATTAATGACCTTGGTTGACCATTTGACGAATCAAACTGATTTAGTAAAAACATTTTCAAACTTTTTCTGAAAATAACAAGTATCAAGTTAATGAACTTGTTTTATCTTTGAAAACATCTTCAAACTTCAACAAAGTAAGCTCTCCTCATTCTTCAGCTCAGAACTTTCCTGCATCTGCTTCAATCTTCGAGAATCCAACAATCAACTCTCCACTTTGGTTTGTCAAAAATAAAGCAGAAATAAAATCTTTTTGGATTTTTAAGATGATCTAACTAAGAAATGAAATACAGAAAACTTAAACTGCAGAAAATAAAGAAATTGAATTATACACAAACTTATTTTTGGCTGAGCGTGTTAGGGAATCATATCAGCTTTTCAGACAAATTACTAGTACCGTTAAGCTTCATTACATATTCAGACTTAAACAATTCACCTCGATTGTCGATATACTGATCCATCTTAAATTCTCACACAGATTTCAATCTATTCAGGATACGATTTAGATGTTTTATGAACTTAGCTCAATTCATGTGTACCACCTCTTGAATATACTCCCGTATCCAGAATCTCAATATTCAGTCTTACAGGTGAGTATACTACAATGATATCTGTACATAAATTAGGTATGCGAGGGCCGAGGGATCTCAGGTCGATACTTCCGTATACGCAGAGAGATATCAGCTTCGACTTTTCAGTATGTCCCCTTTAGAGGATCTTGTAGTTACAACAGCAGTGACTATCAATTTTATTGTTTCATCTACATGCTGAGGGTTTATGCTATGTTTCAAGCATTTGGTAAAAGTATTATCCAAGGACTAGGTCAGAACTTCCGTTCAGCAGAAGTCCTGGAATAATACCCCAGACATCATTGAGTATAAAAACCTAGTATATCAGAATACGAGACCTTTCAAACGAGATTTCAGGGGTTACCTATATATCCAAGTAGTGTTCCTCACGAATTTCACAAGTTTGAAATTTTAGGTTTATATCCCGAATAAATCTACTAAATGTGCGAAAACCTATCGACACATCATTAGTGAGACTGTTTAACTCATTTTGACTTTACAAATCTTTAGCATACTGTAATTGTCTAGCCGATGTACTATCATTTTCCCTATATACACAAGCTCTTTTTCAATTTTATGTTTTTGTATTTTTGCATTTTTTACTGTTTTTGTATTTTCTAAAAATATATCTATATACAACTATCTATACTCCCCCTAAATACCAAAACACGTAAAAAATCGACAAACTATTGCAGATTGTTTCTCGTCTTCATCTGCAACAATACTCTCATCAACGCGCACAATTCCATCCGACACCGAAAGCAATTTCATACCATTAAGTTTTAACAAATATTGAAACCAATTTTTATCAAAAGCTTTGGTATGCAAATCAGCTGTTTGTTCGTCAGTGTGGATTTTCTCAATTCGTATCAACTTTTTCTCGAAACAATCGCGAATAAAGTGATGACGAATCTCTATATGTTTAGTTTTAGCGTGATGTACTGGATTTTTAGTAATGTTAATTGCGGCCTCATTATCAACAAACAGAGGTGTGTTAAGAAACTGCAAACCGTAGTCGCGCATCTGTTGCTGTATCCACAGGATCTGAGAGCAGCAACTGCTAGCAGAAACATACTCCGCTTCACATGTAGATAACGCCACAGATGTTTGTTTCTTACACTGCCAGGTAACCAATCTAGGACCAAAGAACTGGCATCCTGCAGTTGTTGATTTAGCGTTGACTTTGCAGCATCCGAAATCCGAATCGGAATACCCTTCGAGCGTAAAGTCGCCTTTCCTAGGATACCATAACCCCAATGACGGAGTACCTTTCAGGTAACGTAATATCCTTTTGACAATAATCATGTGCGATGCTCTTGGGTTAGACTGAAATCTTGCTGCGAGGCACGTTGGGTACATGATATCAGGACGTGAAGCAGTTAGATACATCAAAGAACCTATCATGGAACGATAAAACGTTTCATCAGCCCTGTCTCCAGTGAGATCTGGATGAATCCCATGATTAGTCGCAAGTGGGGTAGCAGCTGGAGTAGAACTTGACATTCCAAATTTCTCTAGAATATCATGCACGTACTTCGTCTGGTGAATGAAAATTCCCTCAGGAAGTTGTTCAACTTGAAGACCCAGAAAGAATTTCATCTCCCCCATTGATGACATTTCGATTTTCTGCTTCATCACCTGTTCGAAATCTTTGCACAATTTCTCATTTGTTGACCCAAAAATTATATCATCCACATAAATTTGTACTATCAGAAGATGACCATCAACGACTTTAGTGAAGAGAGTGGCATCCACTTTTCCACGTATGAACTGGTTAGCGAGTAGGTATTGAGACAAAGTCTCGTACCAGGCTCTCGGTGCCTGATGTAGACCATGCAACGCTTTGTCCAACAGATAAACTTTGTTCTTGTGGATTGGGTCAGTAAAGCCTGGCGGCTGACCAACATAAACCTCCTCTTTGACCTTCCCATAAAGAAACGCTGACTTTACATCCAACTGATATACTTTGAAATTCTTCCAAGACGCAAATGCTAGGAAAATTCTGATTGCCTCTAGTCGTCCCACAGGAGCATAGACTTCAGTAAAATCAATCCCCTCCTGTTGACTAAAACCCTGAACAACGAGTCGAGCTTTGTTCCTTACAACCACTCCTCTGTCGTCTCTCTTACACTTAAATACCCATTTTGTATTGATTTTCCTTTGACCATCTGGTAAATCCACAAGCTTCCACACTCCCAACTTTTCAAACTGACTTAACTCTTCTTGCATTGCTATGACCCAAGAGTCTTCAGTAAGCGCCTCTTTGTAAGTTCTCGGTTCGATATGCGAGATAAAACAACTTAATGAAAATTTAGTTTGTAAAGGTGCTACTGTAGAATAAAAACATGTAAGGCCTTGATCAATTTGACGTCTTGTGCGAACGCCCGATTGCAATTCTCCTATAATCAACTCCTCTGGATGATAAGAAAGAGTTCGCGACATCACATCGCTTGGAACGTCTACATTTCCCTCCAGATTAGTAACATTCTGATCTGCATCTTGTTCACCAACTTGGTTTGTTTGACTTGATATCTGGATCTGCTCCCCCTCAGAATCTGAATCACCATGATCAAATACTGGCATGTTATCAGCTTCTTGATCATCATTCACATCCGACTGATTACCAGGAGCAACTTCATCATCATGTTCACCAGCATTGCTAGGACCTGCTTCATCATCATTTGAAGTCTCCCGAGGTCTTCCAGAATACTCCGCTGGGAACCTGAGTTGCGACTCATACTCTCGCAAAATATCCATCTCATCAAAGAAATCTTCTTCTTCCTCTGATTCTTCTCTCATGTCAAACGAATCCCAAAGTTTGTCATAATGATAACGCCATGAATCTCCAGGATTCTGTGGTGGCATAGTGTAACCTTGACATTCAACATTCGCTGCTTCAATAATCCGCTTCTCACTTGGAACGAAGACATGTAGCAATGGATTGGCATAACCAACAAATATTCCCTCAATGCTCTTCGGACCAAACTTTCCATGAGGCTCTATAACTGTACAGGGTGACCCGAACGGTTCTAGATACTTCAAATTCGGTTTGCGGTTATTGATTAGCTCAAAACATGTCTTGTTGAACTTTTTCACAGTAAGAACCCTGTTGAGAGTATAACATGCGGCGGAAACAGCTTCAGCCCAGAAATTGATTGGTAATTTTGAATCTGCGAGCATCGTTCTAGCCGTCTCGATTAGCGTCCAATTTTTGCGTTCTACAACTCCATTCTGCTGCGGAGTGTACGGAGCACTAAACTCATGCAGTATACCTCTTTCATCACAAAATTCTTCCATCTTACTGTTTTTGAATTCAGTACCGTTATCACTTCGAATTCTACCGATAGGCCTCTGGTACAGATTCTCAATCCTTTTAAACAACGCCATTAAACTGTCAAACGTTTCATCTTCGTTTTCAAGAATGAAACCCACGAAAATCTGGAATAATCATCAGTTACGACTAAACAGTAGTAATCTCCTGTAATACTCTTGACATTCACCAGACCAAACAAATCCATGTGAAGCCTTTCCAATGGTCTTGAAACTGAATTGACTTGCTTTGTAGGGTGTGACTTTTTCTTCTGTTTGCCTTTGACACAACTAATGCACTCCCCTTCCAGATGAAAACCTTTGACATGAACTCCTGTGACCAAATCATTATGCACCAAATGATTCATTTTTCTAAGATGTATATGCCCCATCTTCCGGTGCCACAATCTCGATTCTTTTTCCGTTGCTCTGGACGAGCCTGACCCGTGGTTGTAGTAGCTACGCTCATGTCCAACACGTACAAATCATTGACTCTTGGTGCCTTCATGATGATCCATTCCTCAGGTATCACAAATCCCGGTTTCAAGATAAAACATTCTTTGTCAGTGAAATGAGGAGTATACATCCTGTCACAGATCTGGGAGATACTCAGCAGGTTGTTCTCCAGCTCAGCGATGTAGTTAACTCTCTCAAACGTTACGATTCCATTGGATAGCGTCCCTTCACCTATAATCTTTCCTCCTTGATTACCCGCAAAACCTACGTAACCACCATTAATGTTTCTCACATCATACAACAACGCGGTCTTCCCTGTCATATGTCTTGATGCTCCACTATCCATGATCCATCTGGATACAAGTTTTGGAAGATCCTGCACATAACAAATCATCACTTAAACAACTTCAAGAAAGATGCCAATTCATGCTTCGCGATCCAGGAAGCTCCGGCAAATCAAACTACTTAGTCAAACATCGAGTCCACCCAGGCCTCATCAGCCTTAGGTGTAACCTTGACTCTCGCAATTTGAATTTTGAAATTTTCAGCCTTAAGAGGTGGAAAATTTGCATCATAATCAACCGTAATTGATTCTTCAGACTTCTTCACCTCAGAAGTTGAAATTTTCTTCTCAATTTTTGGCTTCCAAACTTGTTGAGATAATGCAACCCTTTTGTAAAATTTGTCGTTTTTAGTTACCAACTTCTTTACGGGTTCATTTTTCACATTCTTTTTCTCAACAACGATTGGTGTTTTACCCTTCACGTCAACTTTCTTCTGTTGAGTCTTCACAGTTTCAGTCTTAGACTTTCCATTGGTACACTTTCGTGCAATGTGACCAACTTGATTACATCTAAAGCAAGTTCGAGTATCAACGCCTCGACTCGTACCTTCAGACTGAGACTGAGAAGCTCTTTTCTCAAAGAACTCTTTGTTTGATTTTGAAAAAATTTGTTTCTCTTCATCAGCAAGTGAACTCGAACTGTTCATAAACTTTTTCTTCTCAACAAACATTTTGTTCGGAACATTTCTTTTCTGATACGATTTACCTCCCTGATAACCACCCGACCAATTGTTTCGGTTGTTGTTGTAAAAACGTGGTAGATTAACAGATTTCTTGTTGTGAACTTTTTGTTTCTCAAAATTCATTTTTCTCTTTGTTTGACTCAGATTGTTCACTTCTGACAACTCAACTTCGACCAGTTTGAAAACATTTGTCAATTTGTTAATGTTTACATTCTCGATCGGAAACTCTGAATCCGAAAACAACTTATCCGAACCCATCATCTTGTACATAACAAGGTTTGATTCTTCATTTAAGTTGTTCTTGGACTTTTGTTTCGGAATGTATTTGTCCAAGAAACACCCATCTTCCTCAGTAGTGTCACTATCTGTTTTAAGCACATTTTCAACAACATTTTTCACAATATCATTTTGGACACTATCGTCATTGGAAGGTGTGAACGTAACATCAATGTTCTCAGGAAGTTTCACTTCACTTTCTTCCTCAAGTTCAACCAACCCAGATTGCTTTTTCGTGTAGTTATCCAGAATCGGCGGTGGAACTTTGTGAAAACCCACCCCTGTTCCATCAGAATACACATCTTCGCCAGCTTTGTTTTTCCCGATGGGTTTGGGAACAATGTGCTGCAACACAAAGCTTGCGGAGCTATAGCTGTTAAGCTTCAACTGGATTCGCTCGTTCTCAATTTCAGCCTCTTGAACTTTAAGTTTCAATTTAGCGATTTCATCCAGTTGTTTGTTGATTAATTCTTCTTTTATTCTCAGCACTGCTTTTAGATGTTCGTTTTCTTTAAAAGTTTTACCATTTCGATCATCACTATCTTTCACAGTGCTTTTAAGTTTTTCAAACTTTTCAGAAATCTGACGGTTTTCAAGAATTAACCTTTCATTTTCATTTTTAATCTTTTCATGTTCAATTTTATCAGTTTCAATTTGAGCAGTTAATTCTTTAATCCGTTCAGTTGAAGCTTTTACTGTTTTGTCACGTGCAAGAATCTGATTCTCAACGCTTCTGACCTTAGCTGTCAGATCTTTAACTTTCTCACCGATGAGATACGTGACAGTGTTACAAAATTTGCACTCTTGGTTGCAATTTTTGCAATCAGCATTTCCTTCAAATTTTTTACCTGACGCATTCGTTGACGAGTTTGGACTGACCTGGCCTTTTGACTCAGACACGGAGTTAGAGTCTACCTCAAGTGCTTTAGCAGCTAGCACTTTGTCAGCCATTTTTCCCAGGTTCTCTGTCGTCAACTCCTGCGTTGTATCGATAATGCCAGTATCAATCTGCTTTGCTTTCTCGATCTCTTCTTTTTCTTTCTTCCCTTTCTCTTCTTTCTCCTTTCTCTCTTTTTCTTTCTCTTCTTCTTTCATTTTCTCTGTCGGAGTTCCCCACCATTTGTGCTGCCAATACTCATCATCTTCTTTTATCTCCTTGATGATTGCTTCCAGATCAAGTGTTTTGTCATCGATCGCAATATTTCAATACTCATCAAGATAACACTCCCTGTCCGGATCCCATCTTCTCGCTCTTCTAGCTTCCAGATAGATACGAGAAATTCTAATGATTCTGTTTTCAGCAATCATTTTCCGATAGCAATACTTCTGCTCTTCAGTACGATCATCTTTCCATGGAATAGGTTCATCGTTATTCGCCATGAATGCGTAACCAACCGCATCTTCTTCCGGTAGAACCTCTTTGCTCCAATCATACCCCTCATCATCATAAATCACCGCAAGAGCCCTAGATTTGTCTCTGTTATCATCAGCCTGCTTCAATCTAGGCGGCTCGGATTTATTCTGATGGTATATTGCCTTCTTGTAGTAATCGTCTCTGAAAGGATTCCCCGACTCATCAGCATAGGCGTTTCTGCATTCTCGTTTGAAGTGACCTTTCTGCTTACACTTGAAGCACGTCACCTTGGATTTTTCGAACCCTAGCTTAGTAGACGGACCACCAATCGTCTTTCTGCCGGTAATTTCCATGAAGCGCTGTGCTCTATGAACAGCACTTGCCATAGCCCAACGAATATCGATTATCTTCCTTCATCAGATTTGTATTCCCGATCTTACCAGCCACCAACCCTTCATATGATTCCAACACAGACACCAAGAAGACCATCTGTTGTTTAGCCGACTCCTCGTCAAAATTCTGAGCATTCTTCAAATCTATTGCGATATTGCATGAAAACTTTGCATCAGAATGACTTGCAGAAGATGAACAACCACTGTGATAACCACTGTGGTTTCCACTGCTTTGACTACTTTGACTTTCTTTGCTTGCTGAAGAAACATTCTCAGCCGAAAATGCAGTCTTTGGAGAAGTTGCTTTTGGCATCATGCTTTTCGGATAATAAAGATCCAAATTTTGTTGATAAGATGAGTGATTGACTTTGTATGTCTTCTTCAGCTCCAACTCATGACTCTCGAGTTTTTCAATCAACAAATCTAACGTCAACTTTTCAGGTGCCTTAATGGTATTTTTCAACATCAGCGCATAGTATCTCCAATCCATCTCGTCCGGTAACGAATCGAACAATTTGTCGATAAGCTCATCCTCAGGATATGTGATATCATGTCGTGCTAATTCCAGCTTCAGATGACCAAATCTTTCTATCATTTTACAAACCGACTCGTTCTTTAGACATCCAAAAAGATCAAATTCTTTTCTAAGAAGTTTTCGTTTGTTTTTCACAATTTCCTCGCTTCCTAAACATTTTGCTCTAAGTTTGTTCCACAGATCTTTAGCGTTTGAATAATCAATCAAAGAAATAATGTCTTCTCGAACCGATTGAAATAACAAAGCCACACACTTTTGCTCGACTACAAATGCATCAATCTCTTCAGCCGATCTTAACGCTTCACCATTTTTGTTTCCATTTGCATAACCGTTCTTCAAACTTTTCCAACTGGGAAATGCGAAAGCCATCAGCCAATCTTCAAACTTCCTAGACCACCGACTGTACTCCTCGATAGCCATAAGCTTTGGGGGTCTATTGAATGTTCCGAAGGCACTTTCCGATTCCCAAGCTTCCTTTTTCTTTTCTTTCGGCGGATTTTCATTTTCTTTGCTTGATGAAGTATCATCGTTTCCAGAATTTCCCGTGAATGCGTACATGTCGCTGAACGGGTTCAAGAAAATATCATCCATTGTGAACGTAGCTGCAAAATCAATCAACACTTAGAAAAATTTTTCAAGTTTTTGAAAACTGTGACAAACAAGCGGAATCAGTATGACTGATAAGCGAAACCAGATATAGGGTGACAGACAAGCGGAACTCCAATGTTCTAATAAGCGAAACAGGAAAATGTCTATTGAAGCGAAACTACACTTGTCTGTTCAAGCGAAACTATATGGTACGAATAAGCGAAAGTCCGTTCAAGCGGAACTAATCTGTCCGTACAAGCGAAACCTACAAGCGGAAGTAGGTATTTCAAGCGGAACTAGGTTATTTCAAGCGGAACCTATGAGCGAAACTAGGTCTTTTCAAGCGGAATGTCCCTATAAGCGGAAGTATCAAGCGGAACCACTGATTGTCCGTATAAGCGGAACCTAGTTCTAACCAGTTTTCACCATGTTTTAGTCTGAATTTTAACTTGAAACTTTCTAGGGTTTGTTAATACTGTATATCACACAATATAGTCAAAATTCAGGCCATTTCAACCGTAAGAACCACTTCAAATTGAAAAAGTATGAGAGAAAGTGAGTAGAAAAGAGAGAATTCTGCAGATTTCAGCTGTAGTAGTATGAACTCCTCGTCTTGAGCTCTGATACCACTTGTTGGACCGTGTTCCGACCCTAAACAGTCAGTTGAGATAGTTCATCTTCACATATAAAGGCAGAATCAATATATGCAAAGTAACACAACTTATCCTTTTCAATTCCTTCTCTTTTATTGCTTTCTGAAGTGAATTTGACAGAGTTTCACACCTAAAGCATGCAACAGTTTCGCTTCAACGTACACCAATAACTATCTGAGATTTCGCTTATGACTGCTATATATAACCCCAGTGATTTCGCTTGTATTACCATGACTTTCAAGCGAAACCTTCACAATTACCTAATAAGCAAAACCTTCAATGACAAATAAGCGGAACCACTAACAACTTATACACACAAGCGAAACTACATATAAAACATGTAATTGACTTTCTAACTCCTAGATTGACCTATCTTGACCTAAGACGTAATGCAGACGAAGTCAACAGACATTCCATGCATCAACACTTTTCCAACGCCTTGTGCGACTTGTCTCGCACCTCAAGCCCTTTCTTCATCTCCGTCTGGATCTCTTGGTTTGAATCTTTGATAGCATTCATAATCACGTCAAGCTTAGAGTTCAATGGGTCATCACCACCCGATTGAGAGTTTGAATTACCACCCCCATTACCGCCTTCGTTGTAGCCCCGTTGATAGTTATTATCACGGTTTTGATACCCTAGCCACTTCCTTGGTTATAATTCCTTTGGTAAACCCATTGGTGATTTTGGTATGAAGACCACCTTGATTCCATGGTTGGAAATTCGGGTTCATTTGGCTGGAGGCATTACCATACCTAAAATTAGGATGGTTCCTCAACCCGGGGTGGTAAATGTTGGAGTTCAGATCATATGGTTTCCGATCTCCGTACACTTGACTCACGCCTCGGTGGTTTGTGCCATGTTCACTTGGAACTCATTGGTCCAGTTACCAATACCACCACAATCTTCACACACTACAAATTGTACCGCACCAACATCCTTTTTCTTCATACGGGCCAATTCTCGTTCCAACATAGCAATCCGATCTTTGGCACTTGAATTGAGATTAGGAAGTGACCGAGAAATTGGATGTTTCTTAGCCTGGTCCGCCGTAGCCACGGCCTTGGAGTTCTTACTCATCCTCTCTAAAAATTTCCAATCGTCCTCCTCATGATTATTTAATAACGTCCCATTACTTTCCAATTGCATATACTTATGCTCTTCGGCATCCAACCCCCTCACGGCGCACTTGAGTGATTCTTATCTTTAGATTTAGTGATGAGGACACTTTCGAACTAGATCTTTGAAGCGGGTGAAAGCTTCATGCAACAGTTCACCAGGTAGTTGCTGAAATGACTGAATCTTGTCTCTAGCATCGTCGGTCTTCGCTATGGCATAGTACTCGTCAAGAAAAACTTGTTGCATTTCTGCCCAAGTACGAATACTACCCGCCAGAAGTGTGAGGAACCACTGCTTCGCTTTATCCTTCAATGAGAACTGGAACAACCTCAACCTCACTTCGTCTTGTATGAATCATGACCTTAGATGGTGCTACACAAGGCAAAATATTCAGCTAAGCGTGTATATGGTTCATCGTTGGTCCTACCATTGAAGTGGGGTAGGATGTTAATGTAATTGGGTTTGCATTCGAAAGATTGTCTTCCTTGAGGTGGAGGAGCAATGGGTGAGTCGTTCTCGGTAATCATTGGCCTAAACCGACCATTAACGCCTCGGGGCGCTTGTTGTTGAAATTGACATCCTTGGGGACCATTGACTACTTGGTTGACCAGTTTTGGTTAACCCGTTGATTACCCCCGCCAACGAATTGTGGAATCTGATTACAGTTGGCATTATTGTTGTTGCCATCAACCCGGTTCCATTGGTTGTTGTATCGTGGTTGATGATTATTGATGTAACTGTCATTATGGGCGTAGTCGTACCCATAATCGTCAACGTTCTCCATGTAATTGGCATCTTTATAGCCAATATCCTCATCTTCAAAACCCCTATCGTTGTAGAAGTTCCCATTGTTGCTGTCATCCCACCGTCATCTTTGAACCCATCATCATAATTCCCCCCATTTTCTGAGTATTCCAAGTGAATACTAACATGTTTCATTGATTGATAACCCAGAACGCTATACAACTCATCATCGGAGATATTATTTCTCAACTCATCGAGGTTGAGAAATTGGGCTTCGCTCGCGGGATTGCCATGATTTTGGTTAACCCCACGGTTGGGATTAACATTTCGGTTGTTGAGGTTTGGTTGTAATGGGTTTTGACGGTTAGGGTTTTGAGGTGGAGGTGTGGGTGTACGTTGGTTGTTGTTTTGGTTTTGGGTATGGTTTAGATGTTGTGGTGTTAGGGGTCTCGAATTGTTACCACTCCCCAGTCAGTTGTTTTGAATGTTTTGGTTTTGGGGAGGATAATCTTGGTATTAGTGTTGGTTTTGGGTTTGGTTGTTGGGTTGGCTGGAGTTTTGGCTATCCATTTGGACGGGTCCAAAGGATGGGGTATGATTGACTTTAGGTTGGGTGGGTTAGGGGCACGTGTTGCCTCTAACCGGTTGGCTAAGTTTCATCTAACCACTAGCTCGATCTCCGGTTCAAACACACTTGGTGAGGTTCTTCTGGAATTTCGTGTATGCATGCACTATCTGTATCCTGCACAAGTAAAACACCCGCATAACAAAAAAGCAAAATGATAAAAAGAAAGAAGCACTTAAACAGATAATCACAAAAAGCAAACAAAGTCCTAACACAAAGCGCACGAACTCCCCGACAACGGCACCAAAATTTGATCGGGTTGTCGCGTCCTGGTTAAAGATAATACTTATAAGCCCGAATTACCCTTAACTTTGAGTTAGTGGTAGTACGAGGTCGATCCATGAAGAGTTTGTGGTTTGTATTTGGACGTAATTGATTATTAATGTTTGTCACGAATTATGAAGTTTACTATGTTGATTAATGGTTTTTATTTGATTTGAAAAGTGTTTTGGAATTAACGATGAATTTGTTACGAAATTATTTAACTACGAAAAACTTGAACACTTTTGATTGCACGAAAACTTGATTGTTTGATTAAAACGATAATTGGAGAACAAGTTTCACACCCGCTTCGACAATTGCAAGGCCTAAGGTTTCACAACGTTGTTAACCTGATTTAGTTGAATTTGATGATTAACGGTTTTAGTGTCACGAGGCTTAGGTGCCAATTGCTATCAACGTTTCAAGAACGGACCGCAATGCACTTCTTTACCTAGGACATGTAGATCCTATCGAATGATAAGGCATAAATACACAAACTTGTTTTGCAAAGTCAAATTTTATAATCACTCAACAATTCACAAATATAGTTCAAATGCAAATCAATCAATTCAAATATAAACTCAAATTGTCACAAATCATATACTAAACATGTATCAAACCCTAGAAACCATACAAAAGTCTACATATCACACCCCGGTATTTACAGCTCAGCCCGGTGGGCCCAGTGGGGAGTATCGTGACGTAAGATTGGTATCGTCATGGTCAAACATACACAGAATAGCACATCAGAATTCTTGGGATATAAAATATTATTACAAACCCATATGTCTGAAAATATCAAAGTATTAATTATAGACGAGCTTGTAATATCAAATCCACAGGCGGATCATTACATAATGTATAAAATGAAGTTTAGCAGACTTTAAGGCATCTTTAAGGATTTGCAAGATCCTCTATTTCGACACCAAGCAGCTCCCAGCCTATTACGAGTAGTACCTGTCACTTAGTCTTTTGAAAATACGTCAGTTTACACTAGTAAATACAATTAACCGACTCCTTTGAAAATGTTTTATGAAAATTGGTTTAGGTGCACCAGGCATGAAAATCTTTTATAACTTGGGATAATTACATTTATAATCTTGTATACTGAATTACATGTTTGCCATAAATATGGGGCCCGGTACAGAGACTGAGACATGATTAACCGGCACACCACTTATAAACCCATAAAGGAGTTATCCCCAACTTGTGGGTAATTAATATTCTAGTATTGGCATCTTTTCGGTGTATGCCTACACCTTGCGCATCGGTCGTGGCCATTAGCAGTTTTAATGAGCCGAGGATATATCCAGGACATGGTCCCATTAACCCCCATTGTTTAAGTTATCAACAAAACAGTATCAAAACGGGTTATGTGGATTTACTAGCCACAATCTGGCATTTGATTGATACCACACCCGACCAAGCGGTAATAATTTACCTATCCCAAGCCCGTATAAGGGAAAATAAGTTAAAAGTATTTACCTGAGCTAATACTTGATTCACAGCAAAATAACTCAGTCGTATCCAATCTAACAAAATGCAGGTAGCTTTTAATGGGTGGCTCTAGTCTGGAATGATGGTAATATATAACCAATTCAGAATGCTAACGGTCTTATTTAAGTCGTAGTTATAGACCGGCTAGCTTAAAGTATCTAAAACGGTACGATACGCTAGATTAAGCGATGACCGGAATAGAATGTTATTTAGACCCAACACGTATGAAGACTTGTATAATATGGGTAAACTAAGTACATTCTGGATTTTGAAGTAAAAACGATAAGGTTAAACCCGTTTCGGCAAACATACGTAAACTAGTTACGTAAGTCTAACCGTACGCGTATAAGCGATAACGAGTAACCGGATGAGTCATGAACAAGTTCCATATTCCAATATACTTTAAACAAGTTATAATATCAGTGGGATATCAATTTGTATGCCCGTTTAGGTTTTAAAATCAAACTATGCCTCGTAAGGGCGTTTTGGTCATTTTACGACGTATAAAAGGAACTTGAGTACAATCTGATGTTACGATCATAACCATTCTTTGAAAACACTTTATTTATGATATAATATTAGTATGATATCCAACATATATGTGTTTTGTAGTTTAAAACCAAACTATGCTCCGTAGGGGCATTTTGGTAATTTCACACATAGTTTTGAAGGCTAATTTGGGAATCTGAGTTTATAACATATACCTAATGTAAAAATATTTAAAATTATTTATAAAATCAGTAGGTAACAAGTCTTGGTTGGTAGTTATGGTTTAAAGCCATACTATACGCCGAAACGACGTTAAAATCGTTAAATGACGATATGTGCGATTTTTTAGGAAAACTGATGTTATGATCAGTTTTATATGACCAAAATATGTTAATTAATATATCATATCAGTAGTAAAAGGTTTTGTATGAAAATTACGCTTTTAAATCATTTTAGGTGCAAAAGGGCATTATCGTCATTTAAGGACATAATTCAAGAACATATGCGTAAACTCAGTTTGTAAACTGAAGGACATCCCAAATTATCCTAATTATTATATTACATCGGTAGGCAATGAGTTTGGTATGAAAAATTATGCTTAAAACCGATGTATGCGCCTAAAGGGCATTTTGGTTAATTTAAAGCATAATGTACGACATTGCATGCAAACTCAGTTTATGATCGGGTTCGTAACATCAAAATATGTTACTCATGTTAACATATCAGTACCTAAGTTGTTTGAAAGCTTATTTGTCACACCCCCAAAAATACCACCCATGGAAACCCCGCTTGGCGTGTGACAAACCAATAACGAGCCACCAATCATGTTGAACTCATAACAAGTTTTCAAATGAGATTTCCAATTATTAACGTAATGTACCAACAATAAGTTTAATGTAAATCCAACAAGTTCAGCGGAAGCAATAAGTCAATAATAGTTTAACTATTTCAAAGCAAATGTGTATAATCAATAAACCCATCATGTATATCCAATCAGTACGACCCATAACCACTCCAGCTACTCCAGACAGCAAGTTCCAAATCCAAGAAATCTAACGACCTGCGAGCATGCAACAAGTGTATCAAACAACGCTGGTGAGTTCATAGATTAACTATTTCAAAGCGATAAGTCAATACTTAAAACTAAAACATCTCACTACTTAAAACTATGAACTCACCAGCGTTGTCTGATACACTTCTTGCATGCTCGCAGGTCGTTAGATTTCTTGGATTTGGAACTTGCTCTCTGGAGTAGCTGGAGTGGTTATGGGTCGTACTGATTGGATATACATGATGGGTTTATTGATTATACACATTTGCTTTGAAATAGTTAAACTATTATTGACTTATCGCTTCTGTTGCACTTGTTGGATTTACATTAAACTTATTGTTGGTACATTACGTTAATAATTGGAAATTTCATTTGAAAACTTGTTATGAGTTCAACATGATTGGTGGCTCGTTATTGGTTTGTCACACGCCAAGAGGGGTTTCCATGGGTGGCATTTTTGGGGGTGTGACATTATTGGTGTCTAAAACCTTATTTTTTGCTAAAAAGGACATAATAGTCAAAGTACGACATATTAACGGAGCATGCGCAAAAACTCAGATTTCTAGTATGATCATGTAATATAACCTTATAGGGTTATGCTACATTATATTACGATCATAACGGAACCTAAAATCAGTAGTAACTAACCTAGTTCGGTTCAAAATCGAAAGTCAACGTAGAAGTCAAATTTCGCGACTTTCGGTTGCGAACCGACTCTAAAACTGGAATTGATGAGCCGAACATGTTTACACATGTTATAATAATTATTACTAAGTTGTTTAAATGATATAACGTTTTTTAGAACACTTCTAAACTCATATCGCAATTTTTATTAAAAACTGCCCCGTTGACTTTTTTCTAAAACAATATTACGTTGACTCGTCAGTTGACCAAGCAAACATGATTCTTAGGAGGTGCCCTTTTGAGGAGGTTTAACACCTACCTAATTACAATCACGTAGCCATGTTCGTTGTGAAAAATGGCTTGACCGTTTACGGTCTAACTAAAACTCAAAGTGTTTATCGTAAACGCTTGACTTTTCAGCTTTTTAAGCCAAATAAAAGAACTAGCCACGAAAGGATCACTTAAAAGTGGTCCTAGGGACTGAAGAACACTCAAAGGAAGTCCCCAATTGCTTAGGGTCCTCCAATATTGAGAGAAGAAGGAAGAATGAATGAAAGGTGCAAGTGTTCAAGTGAAATTTAAGGTCCTTATATAGTTTTTGAGAAATGCTAGGATCTTGACAAATGTTTAGGGGATTGCTTAGGACGTTAACAAGTGTCTAACCAGGTTTTTAAAACCATTAACAACCCATGGATTGCTCAAATGGTTTAGATTATATGTGTGGAGAACAAGGAAAGAATTAATAATAAAAAAATACTTTCTAACTTTCAAAAGTGACATAAATTGCACATAACTTTTCTAGTTTCATGTATATTTTTATTATCAGATGTGAAAGTGTTAGTGGCCAATCTTCCGCACACCCGGGAGTTTCACTGAGCATTATGAAGTTCCCGGTTCGTTCAAAAGGCCTCTCAAAGGTGTAGTTTCACGCGTTGACGCTTTTAGTCCTTTTAACGCACAAAGTTGTGCGTAATATTGTTTAATGCTATCAAAGCCTTGCATGGCCCATATTAGGCATTCCTGAGAGTATTATCGAACATCACGACACTTTGGGTTCGTTAAAAGGTCATTCAGAGGTATAATTAAACATACTGACGCTTTTAATCCCTGTATCTTGCAAACTTGCGCGTATCATTACTTATTGGCATAAAAGCCTTAAATGGCCAATATTAGGCATTCTCGAGAGTATGATTGAACATCATGAAGCTCTCAATTTGTTAAAAGGTCACTCAGAGGTAAGAATTAACTTGTTGACGCTTTTAACCCTTCGTCGCGCAAACGCTCAAAAAATTACGCAAACGGCTCCTCTCGACCAACAAGTGGCTCATTTGTGAATACGAATACCGTGAAAGGTCATTCAGAGGCTTAGTTTAAGCATGTTGACACTTTCAGTCCTTCCACATTCAAAGTTTTTGATTTTTCGCAAAATTGGTCCCTAATAGTCAACGTTTGACTTTAGTAGGGTTTAGTACACGTGTCAACACATCATTGGACGTGATTTTACGAGGTGTTACACTACACCGGGGTAAAACTGAAAGAATTTGCCGCTCATGGTGAACGGAACGTGATCACCGAATGACTGAAGCTCACACATGAACATCTTGAAGCTTTGATGATGGTAACGGATGATGGTTAGGGTTTATGATTGATGATGATGATGATGGTGGTGGTGGATTGATTGGTGAGATGATGATGGATTAGGGCTAGGATGGATTGGTGGATGATGATTGTGGATGATTATGATGAATGGAATGGATTGAGGATGGTGTTGATGATGGTTCTTGGCTCTAAGAGAGGTGCGTGTATTCAAAATTGCGTAACCCTTTTCTAATGACCCCCAAAATGGGTTTTAACTCATTTAAAACACTCAACAAACAAGAATCAGCGTCGGCCATCAGGGAGTGGCGTCGCCGACGGCACACCATGGCGTCGGCGACGCGTTGCCTATGTCACTTCTCTATCGACGCAATAATTTGTTGTCTAACCGAGTTTCCGGACGACGCATGGTGATGTGCGTGAAGTGTGTTATAATTTTGATATATATTTAAGCCCCTTTTTACACTTTTAGCCAAGTTTTAAATTTATAAAACACGATATTTACTAACACTAAACACACATATGGGCAAGTGCACCCATCGTGGACGTAGTATAGTGTTGGTAAGATACCGAGGTCGTCCAAGGACACAAGAGCTTTTAATACCGGTTTATCCTCAACGTCTAACCAAATCAAAAAGTGAGAAAAATGTTTTAAACTAAGAAAAATAAAAACTAACTAAATGCTGAAAAATAAAATAAAATAAAAACAGATAGACAAGATGAATCACTTGGATCCGACACGTGTGTTAGTATAACCTTTGATTATTTTCGCACTTTTGCACTTGTTTAAGAGATTATCTTAGTTATTGTAGTAGGCCCCTCTTTTGAAGGCGACGTTACCCTCAACCCAGTAGTTTGAGTCAGCAAGGATACAATCCTAAAGGGTCGGATTATTGAAAGATAATGAATTAAGTTATTAATGCAAATTGTGGTAGGCCCCGCTTTCGGCGGTGACGTTACCCTCGGCTAAGTAGTCTGAGTCAGCAGGGATACAGTCCTAAATAGCCGGGTTATAGTATTAATAGTAGTTAACTTATGAGGGGGTCAAAGAGTTTGGATCCCCGCCATCCAATACCTATGGGCATTGAAGGAGATCCTACTAAATTTGACCCAGGTCCCAAGCAGGACCTCTAAACGCTGAACAAGGGCAGGACCCTTACCAAACCGTTCCCTTAACCCCCGACCAGGTAGCCAACATACCTCCATATAGACCGTGGAGATATGAATGGTGAAAATCTTTTATTTTATATAGACAGTAAAATAACGCCAAGACACCACGGACAAACGATAAGGAAAGATCACCTTCAACATAAGTAACTAGTTATTAAAGTCATTAATACAAAACCAAATAAAAAGTGCAAAAGATTAAAAATAAAAAGTATTATACTAAACACTTGTCTTCACCAAGTGATGTAAGAGACTTAGGCAAACATGGCCTTGATTGTCAAGAACTCTTACGATCAATCTTGGATCCCGAGACGACTCACACACTCTACGATGGACAATGGATGATGGTGGTGGATGATGGTGTTATGGTGGTGGTGGGTGGTGGATGAAGTGTGAGAGAGGTGGTGTGCCAAGGGATGAAATGGAATGAAGCCAAGCACCCCTATTTATAGGCTGAACAGAAGGCTGGGCACGGCCCCGTGTCCGCTGGACACGCCCCCGTGCCCGTCTGACATTCTCTCTCTTCATTAATTGTAATTCGCAATTACAATTAATGCGCCTGCTGTACTTTCACCACGCCCCCGTGCCCGCTGGACACGGCCCCGTGGTGGGCAATGGAAGCTTCTACTGGTTTGTCTTTTCTGCTGCTTCCTGGGCACGCCCCCGTGTTCGCTGGACACGGGGCGTGTTCAGTCTCTGTTTTCTCTTCTTTGCCTTGGGAGGTGCCGTTGAGGGTCCGGGCAGTCTACTTTTGTTCCTTTTCTTGTATTTATGCTAGAATTAGTTGTCTTTTTGCTTCTTTTGTGATTTTGAGCTCATTTCATCCTGAAAATACAAAAGGAAGACAAAAACACTCTTTTTCCAACATTAGTACTTAAAAAGGGTTAGTTTTATGCCTTAATTGATGTGATTTATATGTTGCATTTTACACACATCAAATGCCCCCACACTTGAACTTTTGCTTGTCCTCAAGCAAAACTCTTTAAATGTGGCTTACACTCCCAAATGGAATAGGTAGAAGAGAAAGTTTTTTAGCTTGTCCTAGAGTGTCGGGAATCCAAGGTCTTTGTAAGTTTTATTTTTATTTATTTACAATCCTATTCGTTATGATTTATTTTGAACGTTTCATAAGATAAATTACCTATTTGGGCATAGCATGCCTTATTAAAATTCCATTTATATACAAGTTCACATACCTCACGGGGGATCACTCAACACTCGGCCGAAGGTGTATTTTTTTAGTGAATCACTCGAGAGCGGCATGGAACTTACGCCTTCCATAGGCTTGCCAAGCAATCAATCCTCCTCCTTTTTAACTTTTTAACTTTGTAAATATCAAGAGGACTTTTGGGGTGAAGGGTTAGGCTTGGGTTAAAGGTGGGTGGTTGGGTTAGTGGTTAGTAAAAAGGGCGAAAAATCGTAAAAAGCGTCGGTTTTCGTAAAATACCTTGTCTTTAGCGACTTTTTATTTTGAAGTATTTCTCCAAACAAGCTTTTATATAGCTTTTGTTTGTTTTTGACTTCATCATTTATTTATTTATTTTTTTTATCACATAAATAGGCGAGTTTACGAAGAACCGAGCTTGTTACTAAAATAAAGGGTGAAAAATAAAAAATGGTTTTTGGTGGGTAAAAAGGGTTTTGGGGTAATGAAATGAAAGGTTTAGGCTCAAAGGGGCTATCTAGGGGGATTTTGGGTAGGTGATAAAAAAAATGAAAAATAATGGTTTTGAAAGAAAAATGGTTAGTCCTAATGCCTCCATCATTTACTTACTTGGGTTTAAGTTGGTAAGGACCGGGAATGTATTGTTGTGGCAAGTTCTAGATTTGTAAGAACCAAGCGGCTATTCACACAAGAAACGAAAAATGAGCATTTAGTCTAAATATGTATATTTTTATGCTCAATAAAGGCTCAAAACTCACTTTTGTGGGAATGGGTTTTTAATGTGATCAAGTATATATAATCGAATTTTTAACTAGACTTGTTATGCCGTTTCATAATTTTTCTTATGTTGGTTCTTTGTTATCACGACGCTATCGGTTGTAAACTTGTAAAAATATAACCTTTTTAGAACTTGTTATTCCCAACTTAAACTAAGACAAGTAAATAAAAAAATGAAAAAGTTTTTGAAAAAATTTGGGGTGTTTAGCGGTTCCAATAGAGTTTTGTGTAAGGCTTGTGTTTAGGATTTGCAAAATTCAAGGTTTTAGCATCCCCCCCACACTTAAATTACACATTGTCCTCAATGTGTCCAAAAATAAGGTTTTTGGTCGATTAGGATGTGTAAAAGTGGTTTAAAAAGCAAAGATTTTTGTTACTGGTATCCTGGACACGGCCCCGTGGTGACCGGGCACGGCCCCGTGGTCAAGTGCCAGTAACAAAAATTAGAGAATTGAAACAGAAGCCTGGACACGGGGGCGTGTCCGCTGAACACGGCCCGTGTCCAGTTACCTGAACTGGGTGTTTTTCTGCAGGGGGCTCAGCACGGGGACGTGTTGGTTGGGCACGGCCCGTGTTGAGCCTTCTGTGATGGAGATTTGTGTCGGGTTGCTCTGTTCTTCGTGCATGCTTCCATTTTTCTCGTTCCCTTTTTCATCCATTACCACCATGAGTGTGTTTTATTCTGCAAAATAAGACTAAAAAAAATTAAACTAAACTAAGGATAGTTCCGCGGAATGCCTCCGTGGTGCGCCACGTTTATAAGGGTCCTTGGCTAGACCCGATTCGAGGTTATATATTTTCTGAGTGGGATGCTTGGCGTCCCATGTTACGCCGTCGGAGAGCAGCATCCAAGCTCGAATCAATAACCTTCATGTAATTGACCGGGTCGTCATCTTCTATTCTCTTCCCAACTCCGAATTTCACCTCATCATCCCCATACCTCAAGGTGAGTGTCTCGTCATTCATATCCACCACTGCTTGGGCTGTGGCAAGGAAGGGTCTGCCTAGTATAAGGGGGACCTCGGTGTCTTCCTCCATATCGAGTATGACAAAGTCAGCTGGATAAACGAATCTGCTTACCTTTACCAAGATATTCTCGATGACACCTTGTGGGAATTTGACGGATCGATCAGCGAGTTGTATGCTCATTTTTGTAGGGCTCGTGGTTCCCAAGCCGAGCCTTTTGAACACTGACAAGGGCATGAGGTTAATGCTAGCTCCTAGGTCGGCTAAGGCATTGCGAACGGGCGATTCCCCTATTGAGCATGGAATCGTGAAGCTTCCGGGATCGATTTTCTTTTGGGGAAGTTTATTGAGCACGCGGGCAGAGCATTCTTCGCCTAAATTAACTAATTGCAAATTTTCAATTTTTCTCTTATGCGTAAGGAAGTCCCTCATGAATTTAGAGTATTTGGGCATTTGGGTTAGGACTTCGATAAAAGGAATATTGACGTGCAATTGTTTTAACAGACTTTCGAATTTTGCGAATTGCTCATTTGTCTTTTGACGAATTAACCTACCGGGGTACGGAACTCGAGGAGCCTTGGTCGGCTCTGGTGATGGAGGAGAGTTCTTCTCCTGCAGAGGTGTCGGTACTGTTTCTTCCGTTGGCGGTGGCACTTCTGCAGGCCCTACGGTGCGGTTTCGTAGTGTGATGAGGTGAACTTGCGCCTTTGGGTTTGTTTCGGTATTGCTAGGTAATGCGCCTTGCGGTCTCTCGGAAAAATTTTGAGCTATTTGATTTAATTGTTTTTCTATGTTTTGAATGCTAGCTTGTTGATTTCTAAAATTAGATTCTAATTGTAGAAATCTTTCCGAGTTTTTCTTATCAGTGTCAGAGACGAGGCGAGATATAGTATCTTCGAGCCTTTCTCGTCCACCTTGTTGTTGAGTGAAATTTTGTGACTCATTTCTTGGTTGCTGAAAGTTTGTTCGTTGGGTTTGTTGGTTACTACTATTGCCGGGTTCCCTCCAACCAAGGTTTGGGTGGTTTCGCCATCCTTGGTTGTAAGTTCCCGTTGGAGGACCCGACGGCCTAGGTCTATTATCAATGTAGTTTACCATTTCTTGTTGATCGTCTGTTTCTTTCATGCAACTCCAATTTTCATGTGACCCACCACACCCTTCACAAGCCATAACCGAGACTGTTTTTGTCATTTCCAATTTTTTTATCTTTGAAGAAAGAGCCTCGATTTGGGCTTGTAAAGAAGTGCTTTCATCGACCTTATGGGCGCCCGGGGCGATAGATTTATTTCCCCAGGGGGTGTGCCATTGAAAATTGGTTTGAGCAATTTCCTCAATTTGATTATATATTTCGTGTGGGCGTCGATTACCTAAAAGTCCCCCGGAGCTAGAATCAAGTGTCTGCCTAGTGTGTGGCAACAATCCATTATAGAAAGTGGATACTTGTTGCCATATTGCGAGGCCGTGATGGGGACACTTGCGTAATAGCTCCTTGAACCTTTCCCAAGTTTCATATAAGGATTCCCCGTCCTCTTGTGAATATGTATTAATTTCAGCCATTAACTTAGCAGTTTTAGAAGGAGGGAAATACTTATATAGAAATTTTTGGGCTAGTTCATCCCAGGTGTTTACCGATCCAGCTGGGAGGGTGTTGAGCCAAGCTTTCGCTCGGTCTTTTAGTGAGAAGGGAAACATACGGAGGCGGATGGCGTCGTTTGATGCTCCATTGATCCGAAAGGTATCACATATTTCCAAGAAGTTAGTTATATGTAGATGGGGATCCTCGTCCGCAAGCCCATGGAAGGTTGCGGAGTTTTGGAGTATTTGTATCAAATGTGGCCGAAGTTCGAAGTTATTGGCTTCGACATTCGGAGCATTGATAGCGGCGCCTAGATTACCTACGGTGGGTCGTAGATAATCCATAAGGGTACGTTGGTCCGCCATTGGAGGTGGATTACCCGAAACCTTCTCTTGGTTTTTGGATTTTAACCTTTTTCTGAGAAAGCGTTCGGGTTCTTCTAGTGGTTCTTTTATGTCTTTATTGGAACTGGAGCTCATACACTACGTGAGGGTGGCGTCGGGTTCCAAGTCCTGCAATAAAAACAAAAAACAATGTTGGTCAGAAGGTTCACCACGGCCCCGTGTTGAGCGAACACGGCCCGTGGTCGGAATTTCAGTGATTGTTTTCCAGATCCCAGTTACTGGAAGTTGGACACGACCTCGTGTTGCACCGGCACGGCCCCGTGGTCAGCCTTCTGTAACTTGGAAAACAAAAACTGCCAGTGACGATGCTGAACACGGCCCGTGTCCGATCAGGCACGGCCCCGTGTTGAGCTCTGCAGAAGCTGAAAATCTAAGAAAAAAATCCTAAAAATTTAAAAAAATAAAAATATGATTAGGCCGTTGATTCCTAACTTTCTTAAAATCCTTGTGTCCCCGGCAACGGCGCCAAAAACTTGATGTGCGTGAAGTGTGTTATAATTTTGATATATATTTAAGCCCCTTTTTACACTTTTAGCCAAGTTTTAAATTTATAAAACACGATATTTACTAACACTAAACACACATATGGGCAAGTGCACCCATCGTGGACGTAGTATAGTGTTGGTAAGATACCGAGGTCGTCCAAGGACACAAGAGCTTTTAATACCGGTTTATCCTCAACGTCTAACCAAATCAAAAAGTGAGAAAAATGTTTTAAACTAAGAAAAATAAAAACTAACTAAATGCTGAAAAATAAAATAAAATAAAAACAGATAGACAAGATGAATCACTTGGATCCGACACGAGTGTCAGTATAACCTTTGATTATTTTCGCACTTTTGCACTTGTTTAAGAGATTATCTTAGTTATTGTAGTAGGCCCCTCTTTTGAAGGCGACGTTACCCTCAACCCAGTAGTTTGAGTCAGCAAGGATACAATCCTCAAGGGTCGGATTATTGAAAGATAATGAATTAAGTTATTAATGCAAATTGTGGTAGGCCCCGCTTTCGGCGGTGACGTTACCCTCGGCTAAGTAGTCTGAGTCAGCAGGGATACAGTCCTAAATAGCCGGGTTATAGTATTAATAGTAGTTAACTTATGAGGGGGTCAAAGAGTTTGGATCCCCGCCATCCAATACCTATGGGCATTGAAGGAGATCCTACTAAATTTGACCCAGGTCCCAAGCAGGACCTCTAAACGCTGAACAAGGGCAAGACCCTTACCAAACCGTTCCCTTAACCCCCGACCAGGTAGCCAACATACCTCCATATAGACCGTGGAGATATGAATGGTGAAAATCTTTTATTTTATATAGACAGTAAAATAACGCCAAGACACCACGGACAAACGATAAGGAAAGATCACCTTCAACATAAGTAACTAGTTATTAAAGTCATTAATACAAAACCAAATAAAAAGTGCAAAAGATTAAAAATAAAAAGTATTATACTAAACACTTGTCTTCACCAAGTGATGTAAGAGACTTAGGCAAACATGGCCTTGATTGTCAAGAACTCTTACGATCAATCTTGGATCCCGAGACGACTCACACACTCTACGATGGACAATGGATGATGGATGATGGTGGTGGATGATGGTGTTATGGTGGTGGTGGGTGGTGGATGAAGTGTGAGAGAGGTGGTGTGCCAAGGGATGAAATGGAATGAAGCCAAGCACCCCTATTTATAGGCTGAACAGAAGGCTGGGCACGGCCCCGTGTCCGCTGGACACGCCCCCGTGCCCGTCTGACATTCTCTCTCTTCATTAATTGTAATTCGCAATTACAATTAATGCGCCTGCTGTACTTTCACCACGCCCCCGTGCCCGCTGGACACGGCCCCGTGGTGGGCAATGGAAGCTTCTACTGGTTTGTCTTTTCTGCTGCTTCCTGGGCACGCCCCCGTGTTCGCTGGACACGGGGCGTGTTCAGTCTCTGTTTTCTCTTCTTTGCCTTGGGAGGTGCCGTTGAGGGTCCGGGCAGTCTACTTTTGTTCCTTTTCTTGTATTTATGCTAGAATTAGTTGTCTTTTTGCTTCTTTTGTGATTTTGAGCTCATTTCATCCTGAAAATACAAAAGGAAGACAAAAACACTCTTTTTCCAACATTAGTACTTAAAAAGGGTTAGTTTTATGCCTTAATTGATGTGATTTATATGTTGCATTTTACACACATCACATGGCGTCGCCGACAGCCCAGGAGGGCGTCAGCGACTCAACATATATAAATACTTTCCTGTTTTGCTTATTTCACGTACCCAGTTGATCCTGTTCGCTTCTCGGTGCTCCGTAAAGTTCATGAATAGCTCCTTAAACTCCGTTAGACCTGCAAAACACAATTCTAATCAAAGTAGGCCATTCGAAACCAAAATTCACGTAAAAATATAAACTTACATACGATTAAGCACCGGTTTTCGACCACACATCATAAGGATATATAGGTAAATTTATGAGTTTAATTCATTTATTGTATATACCTAAATTAGCTAACTAATTAAATTTGCAACTCACTTCTAAAATATATTCTTTCAAGATAATCTAATTTATGGTGAAGGACATTTTTCGATATGTATAGGATAAATAGTAAGATATATTTTGTGGCACCGAAACGTGCACCCTGTCCTTTGTTATTTCTAGTTGTTTGCATAGAGTTTTAGCCATGGGGGGTATATACGATAGTATTCTATCATCTTCTTCAGTTCTAACCGTCCCTGATATGGAACCCTTGGCTTGTATTCTCTTAGCACAACTTTCTTCTTCTCCTTCGTTGGCTCCTCCGACCGAGTGGTACTTGTTGCATAGTGCCTGGTATCTTGCACCACGCCTAGAGATGCAATCACATCAGTTTCCTATTCTTGTTCTATTTCTATGGGCTTAAAATCAAAGGACTTGGGAGGTTGTATTTCATTTTCATCTTCATGTTTAATGTCTTTGATTACTCGTTCCAAAAAAAAAAAAAAAAAAAAAAAAAAAAAAAAAAAAAAAAACTATGGAGCTAGGCTGAAAATAAAAAAAATTAAAAAAAGTGACGCATCACAAACAGGATTAACTGAATAAGCTTAGCTCACTACTTGACTCCTTCAAGCGTCTGAGACTTCAAGTTTGATAGATATGGATTCCCAATGTGCTACTTCCCACTTTCAATCGTCAACTTCAATTGTTGTGTTCTTTTGTTTAATCGATTTCTGCCCCTACCCCCTTCAAAGGCCTTTTTAAGTTTTTTTTTATTGGGCTTAAATTTGTGATTTAAATGGGCTAAGCCTAATGAGTATAGTTGGGTACTCGAGTAAATGGTCAAATGGGTTTAGTTGGAAGCGAGTTTAATAGTTTATTGAGCATAAACTAGATCAAACTAGATGGAAGTCCCGGCCGGGATGCGGACCGGGGCTTAGAATTTAAGACGTAATATATATGAATAAAGCATAAATGTTAAGTTCAAAATGTTCATAAAGTGTTATTCGACAGAACAACGTTTATACACATAAACAAACTCCATAATTGATTACATTTCGAATACACCACCTATATGATATATAACAAATGAAAACATAGGAAAAAATACAGGCCATATGTATATAAATAGGTGAAGAACATCACCATAATGTGTCGCTTTCTTATCATCCTTCTTCATCAAAAAAAATCAAAATTACATCGAAATATACAACTTATTTGGAAAAAATAAAGGATCTAGAAGTTATGCCAACTAAATAGACTAATCCAACACTAAGTGACCAAGAATATATTACTCCAAGACACAACTTCAGTTACCCCATTAAAGAGCCTTCTTATCCGTTAACCGACCAACCTATTTGGCTAGATCTACAGGGAGGGCATCCATATGGCCCCCCTTTAAAACGTGTTCGTGTTTGTGTCGGATGACTCGCCGAAAATGTGGTTGAACCAAGACATGTTTGTTAGCGAATGTGAGTATATATATATATATATATATATATATATATATATATATATATATATATATATATATATATATATATATATAACGAATGTGAATATATAACTAGGGGAAGGAGAATGCAAATTCAGAATTCAATACAGGTCGTATAGGCCTATACGATCCGTATAGGGCTTATGTCAATCACTTTAATTACGTCACTTTTAAGTGACAGAAAGCTACATCGTACTTTCTTTAAAAAGTAATACACACCGTATATGCCTATACGATGCGTATTAGGGTTGCATGTGGAGACATTGTCAGCCTTTGACTGACCTTGAAGTTTGAACCAACCTTAATAAGCATCGTATAGGCCTATACGATGCGTATTGAAGGTGTCGATTTAATAATCCAAGTTGTGCCAATAATACGACCCTTGTCAAATTAGATCATGAACATGAGAGAGAAAGAGATATGTCAAAATGCATATACTGTCCTTGAGGATTAAAAGACTTGTTGGTGAGGTGGTGCAATCATAGCCACAAGATGAGTTTCTAGAGTTTTTCCATCTTAAGTAGGTTTTCTAAAAATACTTCACATATATATCATCGCCAACTCTAGGGAGGAGCAGAGTGGGTGCCCAGGACCCACTTTCCCACGGGGCCGAAACTTTGAATATATATATATATAGGGTGAGAATTGGTTACAAAGTCCATTTTTCCTACAAAACGTAGGAAGTGTTCTTATGGTGACATGTGACATCTAGTGAATTTTAACAAAAGGGCATAAATGTAATAAATAATTAAGTTATTTTTGAAAGATTTTCTAAATCAATAAAAGAATATTTTTAACTATCTTTTATCAATTCAAAAGTATAAGTTACATAGTTACGAATCACACATCATTCGTGATCATTCTTCACATTTTTTTGTTTGTTTCAATTGAATTCTATGTATGAAGTCTAATTTTCACAAATTCTTGACGTTATGTTTTACCAGTTTTAGGTTCATTCATAACGTGTCATAGCTTTCATTTTTGCATTTAAACAAATCCTGCATAAACCATTTTCTTGACGATGTGTTTTACCAGTTACAATCCTTCATAAACAATAACGCACATGTGCAGTACACATATAATGCACATTTTCGACGAGTCGTCCGACATAAACACGAGCACGTTTTAAAGGGGTAACTGAAGTTGTGTCTTGGAGTAATATATTCTTGTAGATCTCTTCATCTCTCTGTTTGATTTTGGATAAGATCTCTCCGTCTTTGTTCGAATTTAGATATGACCTGTACAGATTTGTGGTGATTTAGATTTCAGACGGGGGTTGGGGGTTTAGGTTAAGGAAGATGGTGGTGGTGGTGGTGGGGTACGGCGGTGGCTGGTGTGGTACGGCAGTGGCTGGACCGGCTGGTGGTGATGGTCATGGTTGGGGGTGGTTGATGTTTACATTTTATGGTGGTTCTAAGGTATTCCGGTAGGTGGTGGCTGATGCGATGGCAGGTGACGGCGATAGCTGGTGGTTTTGTGTGTGGGTGTTTGTGTGTGTGTGTGTGAGAGAGAGAGAGAGAGAGATAGAAGTTCTAATATAAATAAGATTGATATTCTGTTTATGTTTAATTGAAATAAACAAGTAAAATGTTTATTTAGGTGAAAAGACTCAAATACTCTTACTTTTATCTTTTAAACTACCATAATACCCTTTTAGTTAACAAATTTTTTGGATGGAGTTAGAGCAATGGAGCAAACTGGCGACAAAACCGAAACATCGGGGAGCAAAATGTCCGTTTTTAAATGATTGGGGAAAAACCGTTAAAATGGCCAAACCACATGAAGCAAAAGAGAAGTTTACTCTAAATTCAATTAACCAACCGTTAAAATGGCCAAACCACATAGAGCAAAAGAGAAGTTTACTCTAAATTCAATTAACCTTCTTTCTTCAAATCCCCATGTCTTATTTATTGGTTTTTTTTTCTTTTTTTTTTTTTTGTAAATAGTCACTGTAACAATCACTTATAATAAAATGATGGTGAAGTTTTTTACATCTAAGTTTTCAGATTTAGATTTTCCGGCAAGAGAGAGATCGATTGAGAGAGACGAGGATATGGTTTGATGTACATGTTACATATATGTAACAATATTAGCTACATGTGTAACACTGTTAGATGCATATGTAAAATTTCGTTTTCCAAAATCCACATGGTTTGCACTTTGCAACACTTTTAGTCTCTAACTTGAACCAGCTTGAACCTTTAGATTTGTTAGTTGGGGATTAAATATGTTACAAATTGCAAACCACAAGGATCCTCCATGTATTTTCAGTAGGGACCAAATCCAAAATTTTGGTTAACCACATGGACTTTACTATAACATTTAATATATATTAGTAGTTGAATTCAATATTTTAAATTTAAATTTCTTTTAATAGTATGTTGGGTTTTAATAATAGCTATTTACATATGTCGATTATGTCAAAACCTAGCAACCCCACAACGCAGCGCAGCTTTTAATAGTATGTTTGGTTTTAATAATACATATGGTCATCTATTTACAGGGTCAAGTTATTCTACAAAGGCTTCTAATTGTAAGAAGTGTAAGAAGGATTTATAGAGTGACAAGTGTCCAATAAGCTAAAACTAAACCCACTACATCACAACCAAAAACCTAAACCCCTCCCCCACCACCACCACCACCCAAAAACCTAACCCCCCCCCCCCCCCCCCGCGGCAAAAAAACAAAAACAAAAAAACTATACCTCACCAAAAAACCCCCAAAAAACCTAACCCCCCCCCCCCAACCCCCCCCCCCCCAAAACCTAAAAAAACCTTAACCCCTCCCCCCCCCACCCCACAAAAACCTAAAAAAAAACTAAACACCCACTCCCACCCCTACCCCCACCCCCTCGGAAAAAAAAAAAAAAAAAAAAAATTGGGTGGGTGATGTTCTGGGGGGGGGGGGGGAGGGTTTAGGTTTTTGGTGGTGGTGGATGTTTAAGGGGTTTTTTTTTTTTTTTTTTTTTTGTAGTGGGTTTTTTTTGTGTATAGGTTTTTTTAGGTTATTGGACACTTGTCACTCTATAAATCCTTCTTACACTTCTTACAATTAGGATCCTTTGTATTTGATCCTAATCCTCTATTTACATATGCCGATTATGTCAAAACCTAGCAACCCCCCCACAACGCAACGCAGGCTCAATTGCTAGTGTTTGTGTGTATGTTTTCTCTCTTTTTGTGTGTGTATATAATTTTGGTATAATTTAACCGAGCTTAACATGTGGATCAACACAAGTGAGCTTACTGTCTCAAACTCTATCAACACAAGTGGATCAACATGTGGTATAATTTAACCGAACTTTAAACAACCCTATCAAAATGGTCATTTAGGATCCATGTTTGTATATCAACCCTAATAATTTTGATTCAGATATATGTTTGTAGGATGGTGGATAACAGGACGTGTACCTAGAAATTGCCTCGGACGCATCAGCATGCTTTAACATCTTCATCCCTCTTCACCAGACTCAAGAACACCATCACACCGCATATTTCACTCTTCATTTGGTTTTCACAACAGATGCGGAAAAACGTAAGAAACTTCACAAAAACACCATCTTGATCAATGATTACATTATGGCTGTTGTAGAATATACCGAAATCATAACTAACATCATACACTACTTGTGATATTGTTGCAATACAAAGTAACAAACCTTATATACACGGATGAATTAGCCATACAAGTTCACATTCATAGACTTATTTACATACAATAACATCCCTTTAACTAATTACTTGTTTTCATAAATTCAAGGAGAGAAAGCCTAAATATATGCACAGGTGTGTATATGTATATATATATGTACAGAAATTCTGATTTTACCAGAATGGACACCACCTGCATACACAAATGAAAATAGTCAATTCCAAAGTCTACTTAAACAAAAATTCGATTCTTGTTATTAATATTATTATTATTAAATATATAGCACAACTATTATATTTTGGACAACGGGTCAATAGCCGCACATAAGGGTTAATATTGAAGGCATACCCAACATAACTCTGGCACAAGTTTTCATGGGAGGTGGCCTGTAAAATTAGCTTTTGCACTTGTAGCTTAACAGATAACCCGTGATCCACTTCACGAGTATCTCCAGAAATTAAAGTCGTATTTTCTCCTGGGGCAGTGGTTGGTAGTGAAGAACATGTTGAAAAATCCCGACCAGTAAGTTTATTATTCATTCGTGCCATAACTACCACCGCCAGTTCGTTCAAAACCTCGTTAGCGTCACCTAGTTGATGGACAGCCTGTAAAAGCTCGCGTTCACGAGCACCCCGTTGTGGCTGAAGAGCATGATTTGTGGCAGCTTCTTCGCCATTTACAACAGGCTGGACGTTTGTGGTGGCAAGAGTTGACATTTGTGTCACTTCATTGAAGTTGAAAAGACGCCAGTTTATAAGCGGATCATGAACGAAGGCCTGAAACCAAGTAAAACAGCAATTAAACAATTCTGCTTCTGTGTGTCTTTAAGTCCATAATATAAAGCCGTATCCGTTTAAACGTATTTTAAAGGAAGCATATAACTGCCAGTGCACTGTTGAACTTCCTACAGAGGATAAATAATGATATTGTTCTCAAACGTTCCATTTTTTACTTAGTGTATGGTTGGATACGTAAAAAAGATGCATCATGGGTTTAAATTTAAGTTTTTATAAATATATAATACATAAACTGAGACCTAATATTTACCTCCATCATAGCCATTACGCTATCTTTATGTGTTCTAAGAACTTGCATCACATTTTCACAAGTCGAACGGAAATTCCCTTCAAGGCCACTAACTTCCATAGCCTTTACAAGCATTCTAGTCAAACGAAAAGGAACCTGCAAAACGAAACAGAATTTAGAGAAGCTACACACAAGTGAAATAAATAAAATTATTTCCATAGAAGAATTTAATAGAATTACACCTTTTCAGGGAACTTCTCACGCGTCATTGATGCTTCGAAGCAATCTCCAAAATCAATATGCAAGATCTTCCCACTGCGTATCAACACTCGGATACTCAAAACAATAATGACAATACTAGGTAGGATACAAATAAAGACACCCGATCTATGATTATGAGGTACCTGACGCGATGCAGCATAAGATTACTGGGGTGCCGATCACCTAAACCAAGAAGGTAACCAACCTGTAACACGTGTCATTAGTTTCTATAAACACTTGATTGAGATGCAAAGATACAAATTAACTGAAACTGAATATTAGACACATTAAAAGAAAACATATAGGATGTTGAGGAGATATCATACCATACTCATAACAGCCAAACTTCGTGTATAATTAGTCCTTCTGTCCAGCCACACTTCTGAAGTGCGGCTTTTTAGCCAAAGCACCTACATGATAGAAACATACATACAAGAAACACTTATGAAGCTATATGCATATTCCTGTGTTAACTAACTAGCAGAAGGTATTTCTGGCAGCAAAAACAAAGATTGCATATGATATGTTTGAAGTACAGAAACACACATACCCTCTCCAAATCGTTCCCTTCCGTACTATCAAGAGCGTGCTCAAATACCTCCACCTTAGCTACTAGGGGCAAGTGATCGTAATCTGGAGCAAAGCTAAGCATGTGTTTGTGCTCTTGATTCAGGGTGATCTACACAAGAATCAGGAATCAATAAGATGATATAACTATAATACACACACATATTATATATATAGTGGGAGGTTCAACGGGGAACACTAAAAAAAGTGGGGAACCGAATCAAACGAACTCCGATTGGACTCATTCAAGCAGCACATCGAACCCTATAGCATATAATTATATAGGGTTTGGCTTTTAGGATTTAGGGTTTTATATTAGGGTTTAGTTTTAGGGTTTATCATTAGGATTTAGGGTTTATAGGTTAGATTTTACGGTTTAGCTTAGGTTTTAGTCTTATGGTTTAGCTTTAGGGTTTAGGTTAGGGTTAGGGTTTCTAGTTAGGGTTCGACGAGCCGGTTCCAATGTCGTTGGAATGAATCCATCGGAGTTCGTTTGAGTCGGTTCCCCTTGGTTCCCCACTTTTTTAGTGTTCCCCATTGAACCTAACCCGGTATATATGTGTGTGTGTGTGTAAATCATAAGGGAAGAGAAAAAACCTTGCGGGCATCTCTGTACTCTCGAATGAGTTGATGCAAGGTGTCACAATTCGGTACCCACCCTATCAACCCACTATTTGAAGACAACGGAATAACCTCATATCGTTGAATGGGAAGATCTTTTTCTGAAGTTTTTCTGGAATTAGCTAGCAGAGTATTTACTAAACCAAAGAGCTGGCAAAAAGAACAAAAGCATTAAGCAAAGGCAATTGATAAACATTTAGCAATCGATCTTCATATCAAGATTAGCAATGAAAACCTGCATGACTCGTTCATCCTGGCGTAAATCTTCATGTCCTTTAAGCAAAAAAGCATAATCTTCCCCGTCACTGCCATGAATAGTCAATTTTCTGGGTCGTTGTTTGGATGTAATGACAACAAGCTGTGGTGCAAAGGATGCAATTGTCACCACTGGTGAATCTGAAAAATGTGATGCATGCAAGTTTATCAGTATAGGTGGTAACATGAACCCATTTAGTGATATGAGAGAATCATACCTGCTCGGTAGGTCCCAGGAACCGCAATCTCCAAGTCACGACACTCTACTAATTTTGGAGAAACCGACTGTTTTCACAAACATGTGAGCTCTATACACTATACAATCTTTATGTATTGGCCTTAATGATCAGGTAAATGCATGAAAATTTCATTTACCTGAAGATCCAGTGTAGTAAGAGACTGAAGCTGCTTATCTATCCGTCTAAATACATGATAGTAAAGATCCCAGGCCTGAAAAAAAAAAAAAAAAAAAAAAAAAAAACCATTTGATATATAATCAAAAATGCAAAAAGATTATTTGCAAGTGAAATTGATGCACCACATAAATTAATATACAAATACATCATACCCGGGTGAGTTCAGCGTCTTTTCCAGATTTCTTATATTCCATACAACACTCATACGCCTCTAATAATTCATGATGATATGTCTAAAATTCCATGAAGGTACGCCAATCAGTATCAAACAATACAAGAATCTTCTTAAATATATAGAGTACTTATACAAGGAAAAAAAAGACCTGAATAAAAGCTTTCTCTTTTATGGTTGTGTCATTCCTCAATGCACCTTCTTCAAGCATTTCATGCATTGGCTCTAAACACTTTAGCATTCCCTCAATGTTATGTTCACCAAAATACAAGCGGCTAGCTTCTTCTAGTGCATCATGCCACTTTTCATGCCAAAGAATCGCAACCCTAATCAACTCCTCCGATACAAGTTGTGCCTTCATACAAAGAAATCCAGCTGTCAGCTTAAATCCCAAATCCAAAATAAAGACATATGTCACATATCAACAGTATTAGACAATAAATGAATTGTATTATAATATAGGGATTAGAGTGTTATTATATTTAGTATTTATATCCCATGTAATCTGACTTCTAATGATATACAAGAATACAATACAATTACCAAGTTTATCTAACAGTCATTGTTATAATTTCACCTGATCCACCAACACACCGCTGTGCTGTCGAACTTTGTCAACCACTTCTTGAGCTGCAGCTCTACGCAAATTACTTATCGACTTACAAGCCACAAGAAGAGGGTACATAAGAGCCTGAAACACAGTTGAAACAGGTGAGTCTGATATATGCTTAAAACTAGGGCTGGAAATGAGCCAAACACTCAGCGAACATTTCATGAACCGTTCGGCGTGAAGTTCGTTTGTGTTCGTTCGTAACAGAAACAAGATATTTCGTTCGTTTAGTTAAATGAATGAACATGAACAGATGCCGCATTCGTTCATTTATGTTCGTGAATGTTCGGTAACGTGTTCGTTTGTGTTCGGTAGTTCATTAGTGTTTTTAGTTTTTATATTTTGTATAAATACCTTTAAATTCCGACAAATAAAATATTTAATAAGTATCACTATATTATATATTCTGTTCATGGACGCTTGTTTGTATTCGGGTGTTTCCATTTGTGTTCATGAACATTAGTTTGTGTTCATGAACGTTCGTTGGCTAAAATTAACAAACGAACACGAACATAAAATCTTGTTCGGTAAGCGCTTATTGTTCGGTAAGCGCTTATTGTTCGGTAAGCGCTTATGAACAGTTCGTGACAAACGAACATGAACAGGTCTTGCTCGTGTTCATTTGGTTCGATTGCAGCCCTACTTAAAATTAAAAAAAAAAAAAAAGTGACCTGGGGATGTCTTTGTCCTATGCGGACCAGAAGAGATTGTATTAATTCTCTCACGGCATGATTATTTGAATGTATTCTGGCGATAATCTGAGGTAAAACAACCAGCCAAGTATTGATATTAACATGTGAAAATCCTCTCTGCAATGCCGTTTGAACCTCGGCAGTAGCACTATAGTTAAACCACAAAGTCAAAAGTCGAAGAATATCCTGCAAGCTATCATCTACGCCCTTAGCATGTGCTGCGCACGCAATAGAATGAAAATATCCAGTAACCGCTGCTACTACAAACTGGGCAGCAAAATTAGGAAGACCTCTGAGTGTGTAATGAGACATCACTGCTGTATTAAAAAGAGCCCACGTATGCCAGGCTTTTGCGCGTTTTGTGGCAGAATTAGTCGCTTGCCTGAATGAGCTAAGAATTCCTACAAGGTAAGAGGATAACTAAGTACAAAAGTGGATTTCATGTAAAAAACCTCGAAACTTACGGCAGCTACCTTGTATAGAATCATCATCAAGACCAGGGGAAAGAGCCCATTGCCATAATCCGAGTTTCAGATATACACGTGCCATAAGTGATACGTCTGGAGCACCCACCAAACCAGTAGGTGATGATGGATGAAGACCAGACGTACTTGAAAGCTCTATGGCAAGATCCTAAAAGGGGATCACAAAAAAAAAAAATAAGCCAATAATTAGATACAAAAGTTGTTTATATCAGAATTTATATTAAGTAATAACTAAATGAGATGATTAACCTACCTGCAGCCGAGCAAAAGCTTCCCTGCGCTTCTGGTCCTCCCCAAGTGACCATTGGTATTTTAAGTATGCATATATTACTTGTGGTGGCCCATGATATCGTACAGTTTCAGGAGTTTTTTCTGGGTCAAACTATGCAATAATAGTAATAACTAAATTAAAGACAAGCCTGACATCTCAATAATTTAGATTAAAAAAAAAGACGGACCTGCAAGAGGTTGATTAAAGTGGATTTGGCTTGCCTAATCCTACCACTTTTCCGGCAAAGCGAGGCAAACTTCAGCCAGGTTTCACTGTCTTCTGTAGGAGGTAATACAAGTGACCTGACTGTCAAAAGAGCTTGCCAAACCTATAAATTAAAAAAATTAATAACCTTCATCAAAAACTTATATATGTAAATGTGTATGTGTGTGTGTATATATATATATATATATATATAGTGGGAGGTTCAATGGAGAACACTAAAAAAGTGGGGAACCGACTCAAACGAACTCCGATTGGACTCAATCCAGCGGCATTGGGACCCTGGCTCGTCAAACCCTGTAATATATATATTTCGGGTTGAGCTTTTAGGGTTAAGGTTTAGCTTTTAGGATTTAGCGTTTAGTTTTAGGGTTTATCATTAGGATTTAGGGTTTAAGGTTTAGCTTTAGGTTTTAGCCTTTAGGGTTTAGTTTTAGCCTAAAACTAAACCCTAAAAGCTAAACCTTAAACCCTAAATCCTAATGATAAACCCTAAAACTAAACGCTAAATCCTAAAACTTTTAGGCTTTATCATTAGGATTTAGGGTTTAAGGTTTCGCTTTAGGTTTTAGCCTTTAGGGTTTAGTTTTTAGGGTTTATAGTTTAGGTTTTACTGTTTAGCTTAGGTTTTAATCTTATGGTTTAGCTTTAGAGTTTAGATTTCTAGTTAGAGTTCGACGAGCCGGTTCCAATGTTGCTGGAATGAGTCCAATCGGAGTTCGTTTGAGTCGGTTCCCCTTGGTTCCCCACATTTTTAGTGTTCCCCGTTGAACCCAACCCTGTGTGTATATATGTGTGTGTGGTATAATCAGATACAAAAACATAGGGTAACGCATGTCCTAATACTTCGACTGCATACCTCAACATTTCGTTTTGTGCCTTTAATTCGTTCGTTCCACATGTTACGAATGAGTGTTCTTCGCCCCTCGGCAACAGGGTTGCCGACTGGAAGAGTACAGTAATCAATGACCTGACACAATCCCAAAATAAAAAGAATACCATACTTCAGAACAGAAACTCAGCAGCAGCAGAACAGAACTTTAGAAAATGCTCAAAACAATACCTCCTCTAACTCTGACAACTGTTGAACACGAACCATATTACTGTACGCTCGATCATAGCTTTCAAGAACCTATACATTATAAAATTATCAGACCGAAAATCAAATCAAATTATATAATATACAGCACAAAGATAAACTAACCAATGCAGCAAGCTCAGTTGCCAAGCATTTCCTTGCTCTTTCAACATATTCGCGTGCTTCATCATACTGTGAAAAATATGGAAAAAAGGTGACAAATATCCAAGCAAACAGTTATAACTGAACAAATCCATATTGCAAACAGTACCTTTCCCCTACGAACTAACAGAACAGCCCTGAAGAATGTGCCATTGCTGCCACCATCACCAGTAGCAGCAGTATTCCCTAACACTCTGAGTTTAGTTTCATCACCATCATCTAGTTTAGATACGTATTCCGCCATCTGATCCCACTCGCCCATGTTCCAGGCAGCACTAGCAGCCTGAGGCATAGAGAAGAACGGTAAGACTGATGCAAAAGCAACAAAATATGGTTGTGAGCCATATGCGTTATTGACAGACCATTGGCGCCATTTCTAATCGAGCAGCTGGCTCAGCAGGTGTCCAATATTCCCTACAAAGGTTGTTAAGCTCTTCCCATCGAGCCAGTGCAGCAAGGCTCCTCATCCGTCCTAATCACAGGTAAACAAATAGTGCTAACATGACAGATAAAACACTGACATTTATAACATCTTTTGACTTATCAATACCTAGTGTAGCATCCAACATGATACGTTGACTTGATGCCTGAGTGGATTTTGCGGTGTATGCTTTGAGGGCATCATCCCACCGCTGCAATTTCTCATACCTTGTATATACAAGCAACATAACGATTTAGTAATAGTATTCATGACTCATGAGGAACTTCGGCCAAACCATAAAACTAGTAAAAGGAGAAATAAGCAAAAGTGGTTTCTGGATCCCGGAGAAAATACCATGATTCTTTCAGTTGCACATCCAAACGTTGTTGAGCATAGGTCAATATTCCAACTGCAGCCTATATTAATATTTATGTCAATACTGTCGCACATTCATATGAAAGACCAGATATATGGAACTACAGAGTATATTATATCTATGCACCTCATGCTGATGCAACTGATTGTTTATATGAATGAGTGTTTCGACTACAGCAACAGGATTTGCATCCATCTTTTTGGAAAGCGCACCTTCAAATTCCATCTCTTTGTAGTGCAAAGCCTTGGCAAATGCTCGACACTGCATCAGAATAAGCGTATAAACAAAACAATGCCATGAAAATAAGAAGCAGAAGTTTATATATACAACTTTGTAAGCCATCACACCTTCTCAGCAAGAGCACCAAGGAGGCGAATGTCAATAGGAAGGGGTTTCTCATCATGTTCCATGAACTCCGCCTGTTAAATAAGTATTGCAAACTGATATTAAATATCAACAGAAGCACACTAAAAATTTAATAACACAAAAGATAAGAAGGCCATACCAAGTTTAGTAATGTTGCAAGAATTTCAGGGGGTATATTAGGGGAAGAAAACGCCATCTCTAAACTGCGAACAAGGGCTTTTTGACTAGACTCATGCAGTTGTGACCAACAGCTAACAAATCCCGCTGCAAACAGCTCTCGTCCAACAAAGGGCTGCAGATATCTTTCGGTTGAAATTTGAAACTCAATGCAGATATTTACACAAAATTGATTTAGCAATTAGCAATACCTGTAACTGTGCAAGCCTAGCACACGTTCGTAGAGCTGGAGAAGGTGATTCCTTCAGCAATTCAATGCTGAAATGCCTCATCCATTCTGCCCAATCTTCTTTTGTGCTACGCTGAGAGGCTTCTCCAGCAGCTCGTAATCGTTCATCATTAACCTGTGGGACCCAATGATTAACGAGTCCCATGTTAACGACTTCAGTTACTTAGAAGAATAATGAGTCACCTCATGCATGGTATCGAGATATAATAATCTTACCTTTTGCAAGAATCAAAGAGATAAGAGCAACTAAATACCTGATGAACTTTGAGTTGTCTGTGCACATCTTCAAAAGGATCATTCTCGACATCACTCAAAGGATCACTAATAATCTCAACAGGAGGCTGCCGGATTGACTTTTGTGCTGCCATATTGCCCTGGATTAAAGGTCCGCGCCTTTGCAACCTCCCCTCAATTTCTTCAAAATCCTTGTGCTGAAAGCAGAGTAAGTAAAACATATCCATCTCTACCAATCAGCACATGATTTTCATTGAGAAATTACGAAAAAACTAAAAGATCAGAAAGGAGACCCGCAAGCGATGCTTCAGAAGAAGTTTGTGAATGGATGGGATGAAGATAGTGAAGTCCTCGCCAAGAGCGTGTGCCAAACAACAAAGTGCGTCCACAGCATCCTTCCTAAGCTCGTCATTTTTTCTGCATTCATGAAAGATAATATACGCTTCAGCTTGAGGGTATATGTGTGTGTGTGTATAATATCACACACGCATACATACTAGATATGATAATTACATATAGGTATATAGCTAGTATAATACTGAAATACTATAAGGCGTAAAAAGTCAAGCAAACAAAAAATAACAAAATTAGATGCCACATGAGAAAGCAACATACCCATCCAATACAAGCTTAAGATGATGCACAAGTGTTGATATGTGACCTGTAACCTGATGAAAACAATAGAAGCCATGACATTAAGTCGATAATAAAGTATAAACATATCGTAATAAGTAATAACCCTCTCAAGGCCAAAGTTTGTCCATGAACCTGAACACGAGGAATCAATCTTATCAAAGTTTTTATAGCGGCACGCCTTATGTCAACAGAAGCATCCACTTTAAATAATCGTATCAGCGCAGGAAGAAGTAAATGCATATGTTCATCCAATGTTCCTGTACATAAAAAGTTTCATTATGAATTTTGGATATGTTAAGACCTTTATTTATTCTGTTATTTTCTACAATCACACTAACCACCAAATACTTCTAATGTGCGAAGAATATCCCGAACATATGTGTAATCATTACATCTTTCAGCTTCACTCAGAACTTGAATACAGCTTGGGAGAATGATAGGAAGATATCTCCGGAATTCATCATTGAGTGCGAGACAAAGTTGTTCAACTAGGTGCAGGATCTGAATAGATACAAACCATTAGATTATTTTGCATCAACACAATGCGCGATACAACGATTTTAATACCAAATACATAAGCAAATTTACCGGTAATCCATGAATAGGACGGTTAGGTGCTGGCAAACTGAATGATGACCATAACTCCGATATTAAAGAGAGCAATTCGGGTAGATATTTGCGAATGTGCTACACGTGCAATCAAGAACTGTGAATAATCACCCGACACCTAAAAACATCAACTTCCTATTTATACAGCATGGAGCATTATTTCTACCTGCCGCACAATCGAAACAAGCGTTCCAAGCTTCCAAGTTATAAACTCCTTCAGACCATCTTCACATGTACGAATTGTGTGAAAGAAGTCAGGTAAAACCTAGAAATTAAAATTAGATGTAAGCTTCACAAAGTATTTAAGAATACGAATCACAAAATATATAAAAAAGTTATCTATATCAATGAAACCTAACAAAAATTACATGCTCAATGAACTAACCTTTGGCAAGTATGGCACGCAGCCAAGACCCATCGACTGATCTTGCATAAATAATTGGAAAAAAAGATATTAGAGATCAATGAAGTCGAGAATAAACTTACAAGTAACGTATAGCATTTTATAGGTCAACAAACCTTGAAAATAAACATGAGAGACCCAACAACTTTTTGATGATAACTAGAAAGCGATGGGTCCCTAAGTATCCGAATGAGGGAATTAATAGCAACCTGCAAGTAATAAATGAGAAATGGGAAACAGGAGTGGCTGTGACAGTTGACACATTATTTATTTCATTATTCTGTTTAAATCTTACGGTAGAAAAATAATCTTCCGATGTCGCAAATGATGGCCAAAGATCCATCGGCAACTCATCACTGGACTGGATATGTGGGCCCGCATCACTGGCCGCACGAGTTCCATCACCAAGAGGTCCTGGCAAGCTTTGCTGATTGCGTTTATGAACATGAGGATCTAAAGCGCCCATTATGCCAAGAACCTATTCAACATTTCAAGAAAGTTTTAGCATAAACCTATTTACCCAAAAAGCCAATGAAAGCAGTTAATAACATACCTTTAGAACTTCCCGACGTGTAGACCATGCCAGCTCACCATTCAACAATTTTAAGAGTAAGCCGAGCAATAGCGGGTATTCGTTATATGGAGTAATGACATATCTATGAACAAAAACCAACCAATTATGGTAAGACATACATTAATAATAAAATGTACCATCACGTTTAATTTTGCTCAAGTTGAAGCAGTCAACATACCCTGTACTCTGTACAACTTGACCGAGAGTCGCAACAGCAACCTCGCGTTTAGTAGCAGCTGCTCCATCCAGTAAAGCTTCAACGATTCTTGGCATAAGTTCGGGAATATATTCGCGCATTGCAAAACCACCCTGAACATACAAGTGAGAGTGCACAAAATGCACAGCGTAAGGATAGGTTCTATACAAATATTATGCACCAAAAAAAATAACAGTGAAAACAAGAAAGAATCCAACATAAGTGACTTGCCACTCTAGCAAGATCCCCGACAGTCACAAGAACCCCACTGATGATGTCATTGTTTGCATTCACTCCTGCTGTTCCTTCGCATAGTTTAGACAAAAGTGCCTGCAAGAAACTAGTTGAGCTATACAAGAAACTAACAAGAAAACAAATAATGTGCAAGCTTGTTAAACCTTATGTATTGGAGCAATATATGGAAGTATAAGGCGTTCACAACTGCGGATAAGGCAACCCAACAATTTTGCACTCTCTTCTCGGCATTTGCTATCAGCACTGTTAGATGAAGAGCGATAAAGCGATGAATAAACTTGTCTGATGACACCTAATATCAAATATTTATAGAATAGAAGCAAAACGATTGACCTGACCTTTGCCCGAGATAAGTTAACAACTGAATTAGGTGGCGGCGAAGTGCTGGAAAAACATATGCAGGATTCTTTTCAGATAATCTACCAGCTACTGAGATTGCATACTCCCGAACTTGAAGATCCTAGCAGATATACAGATAAATCAATTAACTTTAGCTTGTCTGACGACATCGGACAACAGCATTCTCACGAACACACATTTTCTGTAACTTTGACTTGATGAGGGTTTTATGTCAAACAAACAGATATGATAATTTGCAGTGTACCTCATCATTTAGAGCAGCAAAAATGGCAGTCAGACTATCAGCTTGGGCTAGAAAATCATCGAACCCTTCATTCCCATGCAGGGAAGAGAAGATCGAGTTCCGCACAGACACATCAGCATCTGCTACAGCTGCAATAAGGAGCTTCTCCACAATCTGCAGTGACAACATTATTTAATATCAACACCAATCTAGAGACTGTGTACCTTAAAAGCAGCCAAAAAGCAGCATATTTGGTGTGAATGACCGAATACAGATTTTTTAAAAGTGATTTAAAGTAAACTACTGGGTTACCACCCGCGCGCCGCAGCGGGTTCAAAACGTAGATAAAAGCATAGTTATTAAAGGCGTGAAGCGCACTCTAGGCGCATAGGCTCCGATTAGAGCCTAGGCGATAGGCGCAAAAAAAGCGTGGGCCCGAGAAAAAAAAAAGCGCACTTAAATAAAAAAAATTAAAAAGTTCATTAAGGGAATAAAGTACTCAAAACCAAAACAATAATGTTCATACTAGCACTTAGATAACAAAATACTTAAAACCAAAATGTTCATTATTATCTAATTAGTACCAAAAATTCTAAAAGAGTAGTGTATTAGTGTAAAAAAGTAGTACTAAATAGACATTTTTTTTATTTTATAAAACTACAAAAGATTTCTACATATTAATTTAAATTTTAATGGCATATAATAAATTTTTGTTCAGATGTAATTAGATAAATATAAATTACAGGATCTGGTTTTTAATATATTTTTGGAAATTAAAAAGTTTAATAGTTTGCTAGAATCGTTTGTTTTGAGGTCTTATAAAGAGGAGAATATGAAAAGACTTTAATTAGTATTAACTGCAAGAATTTGTCATTAAAAAAAGACCTTAATTAGTATTAATTGCGCATTAAAAAGTATCATTAAATTTGTTTATGTTGAGGCCTCATAAAGAGAAAAAATAAGAAGCATTTATCATTAAATAACAAAAACCCTAATTAATATCAACTGCCCTAATTAATCGCATTAATTACCTTGGTAACAGAAGCGCATTAAATGCGCTTCGCCCTAAAATCTCGCCTAGGCGCAAAAAGCGCTCGCTTTTAATAACTATGGATAAAAGTAAGCAAACTGCGACGGGACAGTCTACGTGAAGATAAAAAACCACGTCGCGGCAGTATTCAAAGTCACAGAAAAGTTATGGGTTCAGTTCGTTACGATATCGACACTCGTTATAACCATAAAAGCGAATATCTGCGGCGGGTTCGGAATGTAATTGAAATAACCTACTTACGACGGTACATACGGAAAATTTAGAAAAACACTACGTTGAGAAAAAAACTATAATAAAGTGTAAGAGTAAATAATGAAAATTAAAAGAAAAAAAAAAGAGAAAACCTTATTAAAGTCGAGGGGCTAAAGTCTAAACATGTCATTATTGAAGTTGAGGGACTAAGTATGACATTACGAAAGTTGAGGGGCCAAATTTGGTTGATGTTGACAAAAGTTAAGGGGCCAAATTTGGTTGATGTTGACAAAAGTTAAGGGGCCAAACATGTCATTACCAAAGTTGAGGGGCCAAATATGTCATTACCAAAGTTGAGAGGTCAAAAATATCATTACCTAAGTTGAGGGGCCAAAGATGGTTGACGTTGACAAAATAGCAATGTTTTAAAACCCGGTTTTTATACCGTACCGGATTTGGCACAGAAACGGTTTAACCGGGTGTATCGGGCGGTTCAACCGGGTGTACCGGGCGGTTTAACCGGTACAACCGGCTGGTTTGAACCGGTTTTTAAAACATTGCAAAATCGCCCTTTAAGTATATATAGAATGAGAGCAATGATAATCAAACCTCTTCTATAAGACGTCTGCGTTTGCCCCCAGCTAGACTGGACCTACTAGGACTGAATTGTGTAACGGAGAAGGAATTCACAACTAATTTGCAGCAGCAAAGAGCAGCATCCTTGCGTGTGGTTCCATCATCGTCTTCCAAATAAGCTATAACTGATTCTCTAGCAAACTCAAGAAGATCATGGCCCTAAATGCACAAAGAGTGTAACAATAAATAACATGATACATATTACATCATACTAGTTGCTTATTGAACAGCTAAATGTTACCATAAAATTGAAACGCGCAAGCGTTTGTAATGCAAGCTGCTCCAGAGCAGAACCACTAAGTTCTGACACCTGTTGCATGTTGTTAGCCGTGTTTACTCGACTGGGAGTTCCAGATGTCCTTGTATGGGCATTGTGGGGTTTTGACAGAACTACTGAAATGCTTTCAAGCAACCGGTCTTGTATTGTAGGCCGTAATGAAGGAATGCTGACAGACCCGTATTGTTATTGGTCAGAACCCCTAAAAAAATGCAAAATTAGGGTTTCTTTGAAACTAGTATACCTGATGGTTATCTGCTCAAGTGATTCTACTAGTACTGAAGAAAGACCAGCTGAAAACATGGCATCCAAAAGGGAGCTCACATGAGTTTCCATGGCGGGGCCCATTGCTTTTGCAATGTTTCCAACACACGCCAAAGCCTCGAGTGAGGGTCTGCCTCTACGAGGAGCAATCTGAAAATTCGATAAGTACACAAACATGAGTGCTTTAAAGTGATAAAGCTTACGGGCGCCAATCAGAATTAACTAAAATAACATACTGCTTCACGTAAGTGAGATGTTATTGTCGGCAAGTAGTGGACCAGTTCACCGTCCAAAGCACCAGCCATCTCTCCAAGAGCTATAAATCCACTGGCACGTTCGGTTGGTATCTTGAGAACCGCAAGGATATGATTCATGCATATCTGTTTACAAGCAATATCAACACTTATAATAAGAAATTTAGTACAAAGACATCTATGTAACAGTGATTTGAAAGAAGAATTTGACTAACCGTAAGATAGTTCGTCACAAATCGATCACGTAGAAAATGTGCAATCCGAGGCAGCAAAGAAGTTATACTGAGACGAACAAGAGGATTTCTATGCTCCAGATACCTAAGAACAATTTCTGCAACCTCTCTGTACCTTGACATCATAAATTCACCCGTATTTCTGTACCAATATATGTATGGTTATGCAACAACTCAGAAAAATAATGTATAGTTAACAAAATAATTTTTTTATATTAACATAACCACCAACCTCAAAAGTTCCCCAACTGCAAGTAGAGAACCATGAATGCTGTGAACAGAAGCATTTTTCCCTAACCCCTCTTGTGTGGCCTCAAACATACGGTAGTACCTGTCAAAATCAATATACAGATCACACTCTTCCTATATGAATAACTAAACGAGTAATACTTGATATACTACACAACATCCATAATTAACAGCACTAAACAAAATAATAGAAAATTAGAGAGCCTTAATACAATAAACAGAAAAGTTCTTTTGGTTCAATGTGGCTTATCACTTCAACATCCAACTTTAGTAGGTAGGGGCAAAATGGTCAATTGATCATAAGACACAAAAATGCAAAAAAAAAGTCAGGACCAACAAAGAATGTCTGAATATAAAAAGTGCACAAATAGTTATAAGTGGGCGAGAGTAGTTTTCTAGAACATTAAACATCTTGGATATGCACTAACCACTGCACACGCCAACGTGTCTCTCGTTTTTCAATAACACGAAGGCAAGCACGCAATGCCTCAACAGCTCGTTCCCGAACTGCTAATGTTGGATCCCTCAGCGCCACCCAGATGGCGTCCACAAATTCAGACACATGAACGTTAAAAACCGTAGAAGCGTTCTCCGCCATTTCCTGGAGTCAAAAGGCGAAGTAATTAAGTGAAAAAAAATGCAAATAACTAGAAAAAAAATGTCAAAACCTAACACAACAAACACTACCTTTAAAATTAGAACAGCAGCAAACCGACGATACTCGACTCTCTCGCCACCAAGCCATAGCAGTGCATTTTTCATCTGTAATGATACAAATACTAAAACTATTAAGAATGCAGTAAAATAAGACATGATATAGAAAGATGAAAGAATACACACCTGGCATTCCACCTCATCTGCTGTCATGGCCCCACCAGATCTGGCTAGATGGCCAAGAACTTTACTAGCGAGGATCAAAATTTCGGGGTCACGTTTGGTATCAAACACAATACGCATGTAATTAGAAAACCTGGAAACCTTGGTGCCACTCGCTCCAAGTTTTAAGTCTATCAGTTCATCAGTAGCCCTTAGAGCACCTAAGTTATCAGCAACATCATTGCTCTCTAAAAGACTAGTAATTCTGTCATACAGCTGATCCAGAAAACGAGAAAAAGCTTCTCCATTAAGAGCGCGTGCCTCTTCTTCAACTTGTTTTCTTAATGCCAAAGCAGAACCATCCTGCCATTCAACAGAAGTATTCGGATGTTAGATGAATTAATCACTACATACAAACCACTCCCGCCCCCTTTATTACGAGGAGCCAAAACGATATCATAGTGAAGAAGAAACTTGAATGCATAAGCATACGAAAAAATCGAATCAATAGTATCTACATTATAAACCTTATTCACTCAATCCCATGTTCTAAAACGGTTTTGGCATTTTGTTTGACAGTGCGGTACATCTTATTAATTGATGTCATCCGAAGCAAATACCAACACCTCACCCTTTGAACATGTGTTCAAAGCATAAACCCGATTTTTCATTTCTTCGGGATTTTGGATGTCAGTGCTACCCTCATTTACGTCCATACAATAAACACAAAATGGACTTCCATTCTACACCTTGTGTGTTTCTTGGTCTTAGCACCGCTCATCACGGGTACCGGTGTTTAGGCCCACAGTCTAATCGTATTTACGTGGCCCGTCATGTTCGATTTCATAAACAATCATTCTATTTTTCCAAATCTCCTACAACTACTCCTCCTACCCCCATCCTAACCTATCACCCGCCACACCTATGATCCACACACCCGACCTAACAACTACGACCCACATTGCCGAACCAACCCTACCACCCCACCACCGGCGGTCCATGCACAACCACCCCTTACGCCTTCTCCACACCTATCACCGTCGTTCCATAGTTACCGGCTCACAATCTCAACCTAACCCCCCAATCCTATCGCCACTCCTTCAACACCGAACAACCTACTCGCACTAGACCAGCCAACCTACGCCCCAATTCCAAAACAGACCAAACCTTACAATGCTACCTCATTTCATACCCAACACTTTTCCCATGACACCATAGTTATCGATAGCGAATAGCGACAAGGTACCTATATGCTACGTAGCGATAGCGATGAAATAGCGCCCGCTATTTCGTGTTTAGCGATAAGGTAGTTAAAATTTAAGAACTAAAAAATAGCTATCTATAAAAAAAGGTATATATATAATGTTAATTTAATACCTTTTTATATATAAATTTAGAAGTTTAAGGACCAAATGTAAGCTAGTGAAAATAGGGGGGGTTAAATGTTAAAAATACACAAACTAATTTTACACTTTTATGTAATTTCTACAAGTTTTAGGGACTAAATGTAAACTAATGAAAGATAGAGGGGTTAAATGTTAAATCCATAAAGTTATTTAACCCTAAAAGAACTAAAACGCAAGAAAACACAGCCGCTCTTCTTTCTCCTATTTTCCAGCAAGTTTCCGCAAAAATTGCAGGTTTCCAGCCGGAATTCGTCGTCTGAATCCACTAGAATCACGCTATTCAGTCGCTACATAACAGATTGCGAGACCTTGGCGCTTCGCTACGAAGCGCGCGATAGCGAATGCTATCTGCGCTATCGATAACTATGCATGACACCGAACCCACAACCTTTAATATTGCTAACAAGGACCCTCATTGGCGTAGTGTCATGGCTTTAGAGTATCCGCCGGCGCCGCTAATGCCGAATGGTACTTGCACATTACTACCACATGTTCCAAATTCCAACGTAATTCAATGCAGGTGGGAATACAAATTAAAAAGGTTTTACGCAGCAACCAGGCATTGATTATCTAAAGACATTCAACCCAGTTGTCAAATCAAAAACCATACATGTTTTGTCTCAGACCGTAGCACAGCAATGGTCCTTAAGGCAACTTGATGTGCAAAATGCCTTCTTACATGGTGATCTCAACAAGACAGTTTATCTGCAATAACCACCAGGGTGCGTTAACCTGGCCAAACCAGATAACATTTGCTAACATCACAAATCCTTATGGAATAAAGCAAGCCCCTAGAGCCTGGTTTCATCGACTATCTACGACTCTTCATTATCTTGGTTTTCAAAGATCAAAGACGTATCCTTCATTGTTCATTTACTCCCACTGGGACACACTTTTGTACATGTAGGTCTATGTTGATGACATAATCTTGACAAGTAACAACCAACAAGCTATTGATAAAGCGGTCAAAAGTCTTAGCCAGACCTATGTTGTTAGAATATGGGCAGCTTGTCATATTTTCTAGGTATTGAGTTTATCCACAACGGTCATGACATGATCCCATCAGTCCATCACAAAAGAAATATATTCTTGAACTCCTTGAACAGGCAGGCCTCTCTAATGCTAACCCAGTTTCGTCGTCTCCTATGACCAATAATGCCATTCTTGCCCTTGGAGACAGTGCAACGTTTGACAATTAGGTCAAATACCGTCAGATAGTAGTAACCTTCAGTATGTTACTTTGTTCCGTCCGGGTATTACTTTTGCAGTTAACAAAGTCTACCAAATTATGCACTCTCCTACTAAAAATTTGTGTTTGGCGGTCAAAAGAATTCTTCATTACCTGCAAGGCATTGTTGAATATGGTTTACAACTTCCTGAGTCTGGTTTACGGCTCAAGCTTGATTCCGACACAAAACTTCATGCATATACTGATTCAGCTTACAACTTCCTGAGTGCTTTCTCTAATGTTGATTGGGTTGGTTGTCCCGACGACCGTCGATGATATCCTATCTATCTAGGTTCCAACCTAGTTTCATGGTTTGCACGAAAACAAGCGACTGTCTCTCAGTCATCAACGGAGTTTGAATACAAGGCCTTAGCCGATATGGTTGTTGAACTCATCTGGCTTCAAACACTTTTGTGCGAACATTGAGTTCTGGTTAAGCCGGCCCCTACATTATGGTGTGATAATCTTGGTGCTACATATCTTCCTGCGAATCATGTCTTTCATGCACGTAGAAAGCATTTAAAAGTTGATTTTCACTTTGTCCGAGAAAAGGTTGCACAACGGAAGCTTTCAGTTCAGTTTATCTCTACTGATGATCAGATTGCGGGGGAATATTAGACAATTAAGCTTGATATACATATCATAGTTGTTAAAAGCCATCGCCTCTTGCGCCTAGGCCCAATTTCCTAGCAAGGCGAGGCAATTGCGCCTTAAGTCAAGACAATTGCACTTTGATTCTCCGAGTGATGGTTCATGCGCATATTCCAACGAGATTCCTAGATTCTGGAGAGTTTCCAGCCAAATTGTCTAAATTCTGGCACGATTCCAGCTAGATTTCTACTTTTTTCTAACGGAAACTATTTTTCTACACTAATACTAGCATTTTATAACTTTGGTACTAAATAGACGATATTAAATGTTATATGATAGCTTTAGTTTTATTTTATTTGAAGAATAGTATTAATTTTCTAATATATAAAAATATTTTAACTTTTTTTTGTTGTGCGCTTTTTTTTCACAGGCCCGCGCTTTTTTGCGCCTACTGCCTAGCGCCTAGGCCCCAGGCGAGACCTATGCGCCTTGAGTGTGCCTAACGCCTTTAATAACTATGATATATATATATATAATTATATTTGAGGGACCAGAGTGTAAATATATCTCTTATATATACTCCTATTGTAATCATGATTTACACACAATAATACAATATACTAATTACCGAGTTTATCTAACAGGTAGGTAAAACAGCATCTAGGGTTTAGTCAAGATTTAGGAGAAGGTTGTGGGGGCAATTTTATGTTAGCGATGGATTTAAGGTTGTGGTGGTTGTGTGGTAATGATCGTCGCCGCATCTCCGGTGCTATTGTGAGATGAGTGTAAACCTAGCTCTTGATACCAAATTAAACTTGTATATTGTATTAGATTGTGACGTTGTGATTAGGGTTACAAATATTGTGGTGTTTACATAGAACACCATATTACAAACTAGTCCCTATACTATATCACTTGGTCTAATACATAGTGGTAGCGATGAGATAGCCATCTCATGTTTAGCAATAAAGAGGTAGAAAAATAAAACAAAAAAAATACATATACTTAACACACCAATTATGTATAAAAGTGCTGAAAATATGCTAAAATACGCTATCACTAATCATCTAAAATTCTAAATAAATAAAAAAAAAAGCTGTTGTTTATCGGGAGCTGCCAGCGCTATTGACAACTATGAACTAGATTCAAAATTCAGTTAGCCAATTACCAGACTAGCCAATTATTTGGATCCAGTTTCAAAACCGAAGCTCCAAATTCCTAACTATTACGTTTTTTACCCTGTGATGCAATCACTTATGAACGCCCTCAAAAACCTAAACAATTCAAGTTCAAAACGCCTCATCCGATCAAAAATTCAGTTAACAACTTAGCAAACTACCTGATCCAATTTTCAAACCTAAGCTCCAATTCTCCTAACTCATTACTGTAACATTTTCTAAACTTTGATCAAATTACTAATTGAAGCTAGAAACGACGATCAAAACATCACAACTGAATTCATAATTCGAGAAGCAGTAACTAAAATCAAAACTATAAAAACAGCAATTACTAATTCAGAAGATAAAATCAAAGTGTTGAACAAACCTTAGGGTTTCCTCTAGTACAAAGGTCAGCAAGGACTCTGTTAAGAGCTTCGATGTTACCGGCAGCTGCTGCGGTGGTTGCGGGACCGCCAAACCGGAACGATTGAGGCGGAGCCGCCATCTGGTCGGTGATAGTAGTGATGCCAGTAGTAGTAGTACTAGTAGCCCAAAACCCTAACCCCAACCTTGTGAAGAAGGGGGTAGGCAAACAATTGCCCACCTTGATTGATTGATTGACTTGATTACAGAAGAATTTGAAGAGTATTGATGCTGAGTTTAGGTTGATCGGTGATCGATGAATTCATATGGTTTTCAGAAGAGTTAACAGTGTTCAGACCTCAGAGAAGAAAGGTTTTGGTAGTTAGTTGGATGTGATGTGATGACTTGTTACTAAAACTATCATTATTACAAACCCAATCTTTTTTTTATTAAATATATATTTATATTTATATTTATATTATATTATAACATATACATTTATACGATGCTGATGTCATTCGGCAATAGTTTTAGTAATTGATTGGCCACTTTTGGCGGTGGCCATTTTGACTTTTGTGGTTTTTTTTTTTTCATATAATAGTTATTTATAGGTGATGTTAAATTACAATTTTATTCCAGGTGTAAAATTACGATTTCACCCTTGATTCAAAATAAAATTTTGTCTTCGCCCTATGCTTAAATTTACGATTTAGCCCTCAGTTAAAAAAATACAATTTGCCCCCAGTTTAAAATAAAAATATGGTTTTGCCCTCAGCTAGAGTCCTGCCAAATTACGATTTGGTTCCCAGTTTAAAATGACGACTTTGCCCCTAGCTAAAATTTATGATTTTGCCTGCAGCTAAAATATTACGATTTTGCCCCCATTTCAAAACAAAAAAAATGCTTTTGCCCTCAATTCAAAATATTATTTTACCTCCATTTTAAAATTATGATTTTATTACTTCCGTTAAAATTTGCAATTTTGCTATCGTTTTTTTTTTCTTTGGCAAAACCATGGTAGTGTTTTATTTTACTTTGTTGAGTTAGTTTTGTTTTTATTCATGCCAAACAGCTGCCTAGCACTCGCTAATTGGTCCTGACAGTTATTGTTTTGCCCCCATCTAAGTTACACGCTTATCATCGTTTTAGTTAATTTTTTTTATCATAACTATGCTACTGTTTTTCTTTAATTGGTTAACTTGATTTGTCTTTTTTGATATCGTGTTATAGGTAGCATGTATAACTAACCGACATAAAGGCGTACATGTTATTAACCTACGAAATACTCGGTTTAGCGGCCCGCAACGCGGGCGGCACATAACTCTAGCTGCCTAACCTTGGCTCATTAGTCCTGAAAAATTACAGTTTTGCCCTGAGCGAAAAATTACGGTCTTGTCATCGTTTTTTTTCATAGCAAAATTATAGTAGTTTTTTTAATTGGTTGAGAATTATTCGGCTATTGCCCCGCAACGCGGGCGGGGCATCTACTAGTTACTAACATTCACAACCCAACCTTTAACACATTTTTTATTAAATATATATATTTTTATGTTTATTATTTATGTATAAATGTATTAAAAATAATTACAATTAATATTTTCATTTGAAACCGATTTATTTAAAAGCAAAATAAATAACAACAATATAAGAATTTTTTTAATAAAAAAACACATACATTCATCAAACATAGTTAATAAAAATGACAAACAAGTTACAACGATCATATGAAATGTAAACTTACAGGTACATAAAATACAAACCACATTATGCCTAGTGGAGATGGATATGATCGGGTGGTTCCTCTGGTGGCACGATGATACTCCAATGGTCCGTCAGTGATCCAAATTTGCCGTTCAAAAAAAAAATTATTCGTCAACTGCAAATTTGTTCCATATATGCTCAATCAGATCGTTTTTTAGAGCATTATAGGCTTCTCTATTACGAAATTGTGCCCTATTGGTCATATAACTTGATAGAGACGCAATTCGTTTGGTAGAGATTTGAAATGGTAGTTCATCGTCTTCAGTAGATGTTGCATGCCTCTGGTTTGTGAGACTGTCACTTAAAAATTCAGATGGGTCATGATAGTTAAGGCATGCGTCTCGTTCATCCTCAACGATCATGTTATGAATAATTATTCATGCAATCATAATTTTCTCAATCTGCTCCTTGTCCCACACAAGACATGGTTTTCGAAGAAATGCAAAACGAGCTTGTAGAACTCCAAATGCTCCTTCAACATCTTTTCTAACAACCTCTTGATGTTGAGCGAACAGTTTGTGTTTTCAAAGTTGTGGACAGGTTATGGACTTGACAAAGGCAACCCATGAAGGATATATGCCATCGGTGAGATAATACGTCCTTTTATATTCTTTACCATTCACGACGTAATTAACATTTGGTGCCCGACCTGACAATACATCATCAAAAACAGGAGATCATTGAAAGACGTTAATATCATTGCACGAACCGGGTGTTTCAAAAATGTGTGCCATATCCATAAATGATTGTTGGTTTGCCGCTTCTACCTGCATATTGCCCAGCCCAAGCATTGGGACAATTTTTCCATTCCCAATGGATACAATCAATGTTGCCAATCATTCCTGGGAATCCACGTTCTTCCCCAACATGGAGTAACCTTGCTAAATCATTATCATTGGGCTTTCTAAAGTACTGTTGACTGAAACACTAAATAACACCTTCTACGAACTTCATTAGAGCATCCCTTTTTACAGTTTTACTTATTCTTAAATATTCATCATGTGGATCTGCTGATATCCCATACGCTAGCACACGCATAGCTGCAGTACATTTTTGCAATGATGAAAGACCTTGTCTGCCTGTGGCATCACATCTCTGTTGAAAATATACATCATTAGCTGTAACAGCTTCCACTATACGTAGGAATAGTGGTTTCCGCATTCATAATCTACGTCGAAATGTTACTTCATCATATGTTGGGTTCTCAACAAAGTAGTCTTTTTTATCAAGCGTGCCTCACCCTGTTCACGTTCACGATCACAATACCTTCTTCTTACTATAGGAGAATGATCTCTAATGATCATATCTGGCATGTTTATAAGTAACTCAACCAACATGTTATCAAATGCTCAATTTGATTGAAACACTCTTTCTTCCCATTCATTGCTCTCATTTGACGAATCGGAACTCTCAGAGTTTTCAGTATATGACATGTTTCATAAAGAGTGGAACTTTTATGGTTGGATGAGAATGTGACCCATTGGTATACTTTATTTATACAAAAAATGAAGATAATTTGTTATCCAGAATAAATCCTAGCATCCAATACGGTGTTGACAAATAGATAAAGAAGATAATTGATTAATTCTTAAAAATATAAACTAGAGATAATGTTAGATTTTATTATCCAGATAAAATCCTAGCATCCAATACGGTGTTGACAAATGGATAAAGAAGATAATTGATTAATTCTTAAAAATATAAACTAGAGATAATGTTAGATTTTATCATCTAAATAAAATCCTAGCATCCAATACGGTGTTGACAAATGGATAAAGAAGATAATTGATTCATTCCTAATAATCTAAACTAGAGAAAATTGAATATATTACAAATGCATAAAAGCATACGGAAAATAAATCCTAGATCTAATAAGATAAAATCCTAGCATCCAACTTATAACACACATCATAATTGAATATCTTACAAATGCATAAAACAAACATAAAATAAAACTCACACCAAACTAAAACAAAGCACACAACAAACTAGATTCAATTTCCATAGTATTTCGACATTAGAAAATATTTCATCAAATGCTCCTTTTGTAACAATGTGGTAAGATTTGTAAGTTCCATTTTCCTTTGCTTTATTTATTCCTTTTTTAGTATCTTTTGTTGCTCTAACTCGCTTTGTTTTCGCTTTCTTTCCTTTTTTTTGTTCCTTTTGCTGCTCCAACTCGTATTTCTTTTTCATGATATCAACTTCAATGTATATAGTAAGCCTGAATGCACGAATTTCTTCAGCAAGTATATTAGCATCAAACTTACCTTTTCCTTTTCTTTTAGCAGCATCCCTGCCTATTGGACGCTGACTTGTTGAACCGCCACTAGTTGGTGTTTCTGGGGTGAATAGCCTCCTTCTTCAGTATTCCTTGATCTTTTTGAACTACCACTACTTTCTTCATTACCTTCCTCAGAAAATGAACGTGTTGTGTCATGATGCATTTGTAAACTCCACTTCTCGTGTTTACACGTAATTTCACTAAAAACAACAATGTCATTGAACTTATTTCCAACCTCGTTCTCATAAAGCTTACGAGCAAGACTCTCAATATCATTTTGGCTCACGCCACTTCTTGTTTGACGACATGCTTCCCGATACACCCCAACCCACTTTTGGACACTTTCGTTAAGGCTTTTATAAGGACCTCTCATTTGCTCCAAATTTCTCATACCAATCTTTTCTGGATTTTCTTTTTGAGTTGTATCGTATAATTCTTTTATATTTGTCCACAATGATTGTTTTTTTTACCATTAACACTATTTTCGCTAGCCAAACACCAAGCTGACATCAAAGCGACATCTTCAGCAACATCCCATTTAGTACCTCTTGGTTGTTTTTCTGTGTTTTGTGAGGTTTGAAGATTTTCAGTGACAGGAACTTGTCTTAAATTTGAAAAAAGCGGAGAGTTTTGATAGTATTGAGTATTTGAATATTCTTCAGAATCTCTGAGATTCAAATAGAAGTTTGAATACGGAGGATCCATGATTATTATATGAAATCAAAGGAGTATGAAAATAAGTTAATCATATGTAATATTTATAGGGAAAAATCATAAATTTTAATATTTTATGTTTTCTTTAATCAGATAATGTTAGACTTTTTTAGATAATAAAGGTATCCAAAAAATCTAATGAACCAGTAAGATCAGAACATGTGGAAAACAAAGATATATGTATTTTTTATAAAAAAATAAATTAATTAAAAAATATATTTTTTTGAATAAACTCGGTTTTTGATAAAATTCATATCAATGTGTTCACAAAAAAAAGTTAAATGACACTGTGTTTTTAGATTTTTTTAATAATTAAATACTAAAAAGTTATTAAAGAAAACCATGTTTTAGCTAGAATTAATTGTTACAAAATAAAAATGAAAAACATAATTATCAAAGAACCAATCATAAGCCAACATGTGGCATTGTTAAAATAATAAAAAAAAATGAACAACCACGGTTGAAAGCACAAGTTGGTCGTGAGCTAAAATTGATTTTTTTTTCTTTCACTTTTTGGCAACCAACCCTTCTCAAAAGTCACCGATGAGTGTAGCCTTAGGCTGTCTCCATCCACAACCTTCTCCAACCCACCTTTTAATAAAAAACTAATTTCTCTCTCTTCCACCTACACAACCCAACCTATCTCAACATTTTACTCACATTCACAACCCAACCTTTAAAACATTTTTTATTAAATATATATTTTTATGCTTATTATTTATCCATAAATGTGTTAAAAATAATTATAATTAATATTTTCATTTGAAATCGATTTGTTTTAAAAGCAAAATAAATAACAACAATATAAGAATTTTTTAATAAAAAACACATACATTCATCAAACATAGTTAATAAAAATGACAAACAAGTTACAACGATCATATGAAATATAAAATTGAAGATACATAAAATACAAACCACATAATTATTCGTCAACTGCAAATTTGTTCCATATATGCTCAATCAGATCGTTTTTTAGAGCATTATGAGCTTCTCTATTACAAAATTGAGCCCTATTGGTCATATAACTTGATAGAGACACAATTCGTTTGGTAGAGATTTGAAATGGTAGTTCATCATCTTCAGTAGAGGTTGCATGCCTCCGGTTTGTGGGTGATGAAACAATGGTTAACCGGGCAGGGTTAACTCACTGGTCTCGCCAAGAAGGGTTAATCCCTTCCTCTCGAGGATCGCTGGCTGGGTCACCGGTGGGTCGATCTCCTGCACAAGGGAACAAACCGTGACTCGTAACAAGGAGGATGGGGTGGGGGGTGCTCCTTGTTACCACTCTCCGGCGTGAGAATCAGTAATCTGCTTGGGAAGCAAAGTATGATAGTAGTAGTAGTGAGAGAGTTGTGAAGAGATCAAACCTGGTTTGGGGTTGGTATTTATAGCCGAGGAGTGAAGGAGGAGGATGATGGACAGACTGACGACGTGCTGCACCTTTGCAGGTGTGTCAGGCTTGTCGGGTGTGGAGGTTACGCCACGTCAGTCTGTTACTTACGTAGCCCTGACAGATGACTGTCATTGGTGCTACTTGCACTGTGGTGTCAGTCCCACTTGTTGGGCGTATAGGATGCGGTGCGAGCCGCATCGCTGCCTGCGGTAACATCTGATGTTACCGCGTCCCTTGCTTGTGATCAAGAAATACGCGAGATGCGGTGCTAGTCGCATCGTCACCTGTGGTGACTGTTGCTGTTGTCCAGCTTCCTTGTATTGATAGAAGTGTTCACTGGACGCGGTGCGAGGCCGCATCGCTGTGAATACTTCCGTTTTCATACACCAGATGTGATGCTATGCCGCATCACTCTACCGTTCTAATATTCCAGGTAAGTCCTCCTCCATCACTGGACAGATTGGATTCAACCACTGTGTCGATGCGTTCCCGCACGGACATAAGTAGGTTGTTAGCTAATGGGGGTTTTGATAAGGGTAATGGTCACTCGCGGTCGACGCTGACGCGAGATCTGGGACCATACCCCTTCAAGTCCCCCCAGTCTAGTGTTGCTGCCATATGCAAGTTGCATGTGGGAGGAGTACTGGACTATGGTGTTTAGAAGGTAGTCTGGAGTCTGGAGAAGATCCTAGACCATGTGGATGGTCTTTGCTTTTTGTAAATCAAGCTGGAGGTCTGGAAGGGTCATTTGATGCCTCTTCCGTACCGGTGAGAATGTTTCGTCTGATGCGAAATTCTCAGCCTCGGGTTGGGTGCCACGTGTTAGTGTGTCGAACCAACCTTGAGACCTTGCTGGGCGTATGCACAAACTTCGAACCAATCTCTGAGATGGTGGTTGAAGGTGTGCACAAACTTCGAACCAACCTTTGAGGTGGCGAACGAAGAAGAGAGTTTTCTGATATCATGATTGGACATCAAATGATGATCCCTTTTGTGGGGTGTTCATGTTCTTCCAGTTAGCTCTCTAGTAACCGCACGTCCTTTTGCGGTTACCTCGTTGCTTGACATTGTTGGCCACGGTTGTGGGAACAACGTTGAGTACTTGCGTCATTGTTGGCCATGTTTGGTCGAACAATGTGATTCTGGATAATGGTCAAATAAACATGGTCATAGGCATGGTAATGCCCACCATTGTTTATTCTATCCATCTTACAAGTAGGGTAACAAAGTCATAAGCAGACTTGTTACCGCTTGTTCGATCGCTTGTTGTTCGACAAGATCTCGTATGATCATTGGGGATCTCGTCCGCATCTCTTCCTTAGGCACCTTCCTTCACGCTCCAATACCGAGGAGTTTTCCTTGAAGTAGTTTCGTTCCTCGATGTGAAGTTAGTTGTGGCTCTTCCGTAGCAACCGTTTGCGGAAGCTATGGTTGTGTCCGCAGCGACTTATGAGCGTCTGCGGTTTTGTCACCCCATATTCGCTTGAAACGGGTGTGTTGCTCGGATGTGGCTCTTGAAGGATCAGGAGTCAAGGTTGCTGATGTGCGTGCCCGTATATTCCCTTCCTTCTTCTCGTTGAAGAAGTTATTTATGCACCCTCTGTGGTTGTGAACCGGATAGGAGGGATTTGAAGCTTGAAGAGAATGAAGGCAATGCGGTTTACCTGTTTCTGAGATGCGGTTCAGTCCAAAGAACAACGCTGGTTCTGAGTATCTGACACACCTGAACGGGCTCGTGTGTGTCATTTCCGCATATTCCACGTGTGCTCGTGGGTAGTGCGGATAGGTATTATACCCCCTTATAGTGTGGAGATATATATTTTTTTGCAGGGGTATGTAAAAAAAACGACATGCGGTATGGGTTATGGTGCGGTATACCCGAGAAACCGCATGCCGCTTATAATTGGATAATGTAGTCGCTTTTTGTTGCATACGTGGCTGATCTCATGTGTGAGTTGGTGGAAGTTGGTGAGATCATTCTGTCATGTGCTGAAATGAAAGGACATTTGCACTGCCCGAGGCATTAAATGCACTGTAGCAAGGAGTGTAAAGGTCTCTCTTGTCAGGCGCGTGGGCGGCCACGCGCGCGTGATAACCGTCAGCGGAACTGTTATATTACACGTGTTGCCGCATAATTGGTTCTTTTTGAATGTGATGATTTGTTTTCTCCCTCCGTATTAATTACGATGGGTATATAAGGGGAAACCGTTCGTGGTTTCCCCTCACTTATTCGAAATTTCAAAAATTTTCCAGTGAGAGAAACATTTCCTTTGTCTTCTCCGAAGAGATTTCCTGAACTTCCGGTGAGGTTATTTTGAGTTTGTAGTGCTCATCTTCTATATTTCTGATGTCTGAACCATCGAATCCACACAATGTGGAGGGTGAAAACCCTGAACAGCCGGTAGTGGCGGCTGATGAAAACGAAGATGATGACGTTGATGCTTCCGGTGGTGGGTTACCGGTGTTGAAGTGGTCAAAGGGTGGTTTTAAAAACCTGATGACCACCATTCATATGGCCGACGACTGGAAGGCTACTTACCCACAAGAGGGGGACACCGGTGCCGATGCTCCGGCCGGTTATATTACCATGTGGGCAGATTTTTTCACCAAAGGCAACCTTCGGTTGCCGGTGACGGTGTTTGTTGCGGAGGTGTTGGAGTACTATCATCTCCATATCTCCCAACTTAGTCCATTTGGGATGTTCCGAATCAGGAACTTTGAGTATACCTTTCGTGCTTATGGCTTGCCCATTGCTGTTGAGAATTTCCGGCGGTTTTACCAGTTGACGGTGAACACCGGTTTTTTTCTTTTACTCAACGTCATGGGAGTTTGAAGTTGATGACACCTCCGAAGGGTGTGACCCATTGGAAGATGAAGTTCTTCTATGTTAAAGCCTGTGCGGTATATGCCAATATGACTTTCCGGGATGTCAATATTGGTGTCACTGATGAGGAAATTCCTGTTGCCACCGCGAAGACTGTGGACTGGTTCTCTAGGCTGCGGCCTATTGAACTCAAGAAGTTAGACAACAACCAGCTGTGGGTGTTGCGGATGTTGCTTACTAGGCCGGACAGGAAGGTAAGGCCCGTTGTGCGGGAAAAGAGTGGTGGTAAGCCTGTTACTCTTTATTGTTTTCCTTGCTTCATTATCCTTGTAGTAATATGCATGCATGTGTTGTATCAGAGGATGCGGTTGGTCTGTGGAGGATGTTCGAGCCCGATTTCGAGGGCAAAGTTGAGCTGATTCCGGTTGAGTTACGGGAAGGTTTTAATCTAGAAATTGTTGGCAACTTCCGCGTACCCAAACGTGATGTGCTGAAGGCACCCGTGCCGGAAGGCGAAAAAGGTATTTTCTAAGTTGTACTTGTTTTCCAAGTCTACCCTCGTAATTTGTTTGCTTGATTTCTCCCATGCAGCTATCCTTAGGGATTTGGGGAAGTTTGAAAAGCGCATCCCCAAGAAGCATGTGGAGAAGAAGCAGGTGAAGAAAACCACGCGGGGTCGTGGTAAGGAGAAAGCTGAGGGCTCAGTTGCCCCTCTTCCGGTGTCTCGGGCCGCAGGTACCTATCGATCTTGTTATCGCAGATATATCGATTACGTGGTAGTATCTAATACCCTTGAGGGTTTGGGTGTTCTAGGTAGTGGTGCGGCTGCGGGTGGAACCGCTGCGGGTCCCCCCGTTGTTGGTAAGAAGAGAGAACCAGAGCAAAAGGCTGCTGGTGGTGGTGAACCGAAGCGTCGGAAGCTGCAGTCTAAAAGGGCTGCTCCCGTGCAAAAGAAACCTGCGGTTGCTGCTGGTGAGTATAACTTTCTGCATTGTTTTGCATGCACATCGTGTTGGATTAATAGTTATTGCTCTTTGTATTTGCAGAACCACAAGATGCAGGTTTTTCGTTCTTCGATTTTCCTTTGTCTCCTTCGCATACCGCTGTTGTGGATGCGGGGGTGCCAAAGGAGCCTGAGGTGCCAAAGGAGCCTCCGGCACCTTTTGAGGTAACTCCTGATCCCACCGTGCAGGTGGAGAAGACGGTGGAGAAGACTGTTTCCCAGATATTTGATACTGTGGATTCCTCCAACAATCTGATCTCTCCCAATGAGGGTGATGGATTGGACTTGAGGTTTTCAGATGTTGGGAAACAGAAGTCGGATGCTGAGCCACGACAGACTGATGCTGAGCCGCAGAAATCTTCTGCTGGTGAGAAGGTTACCGGTTCTTCTTCCGGTGGTGCGGGTTATGATGGGCCTCCTATTCAGCCTGGGGAGTCTGAATTGGAGTACTATTACCGCACCTACACGCAGGATCGAAGTACAGCTTATCATCGACCCCCCTGGACTGTTATGCAGGGGGATGATATTTCGAACGATCCTTCCGCGTGCAGGGAGATTTTGGGTGGTCTGGGCACCCCATTTGAAACTGAACGTGCCCGTGCCGCACCCCGTGAGCTGCGCATCAACCAACTTTCTTCGATGCTAGTAGGAAGTTCCATTGTGGCGAATGCCATTTTGGAAGATTACAAGGTACTAGGCCGCAGGGAAGAAGAAGCTGCTCGTTTGCGGGTCGAAGCAGAAGAGTTGGTGAAGGCTGCTCGTGCGGGTGCGGAGCAGCTTGAAAGAGATAGAGCTGCTTTTGATAAGCAGAAACAGACTGCAGCGTGGGCTGCAACTGCTGAGCTGAAACAGGTTCGTACTCTTGCCAAGTTACTTTCTGATGAACGCAAGAGTTGGAACGAAAAGTTTTCCAATGAGCGCAAGAAGTGGAATGAATCTTGGGCTAAGCAGAATGACAATCTGTTTCGTGCTCGTCAGGAGTTGACGAATGCCAAGGCAGCGAACGCTGCTTTGGGCAAAGAGAAGGCTGCAGCTGAGGCGGTTGCGGTTAAAGCGCAGCAGGCGGAGGCCCGGGCTGTAAAGGCGCTTGAAGAGGCCAAGGAAGCGGGGGCTCGTGCTGCAAAGGCCCTTGAGGAGGCCAAAGAGAGTGAGAGTCGCTCTTCTAAGGCTCTTGCGGTGGCGAATGCTGAGCGCACCCGTTTGGAGCAAGTTGTTGCCAGCCTTCAGGTATGATTCGTTATTTCTGTTTGTATTTTCTTTCCGCCTTTTGAGAATGTTTACTGATTTTGAGTAAACTGCTTTTTGCTCTTTGAAAGGCTGAAGTTCAGACCCGGGAGGTCGTGGTTACAGACCTCACAGCCCGCGTGACTGTTGCGGAACAGCGGGCTAATGCTGCCATTGAAGCCAGAGATGCTCTGACTTCTTCGCTCCAACAACTGGAAGATGAGCATGAGTGGATGCGGAGTCATGGCATTGCACATGTAAGTACTCCACGCCTTTGTGGTTGCAGTAATCTGTGAGTCTTATCATTCTTTTATTTGCAGATCGTTCAGGCTATCATGGATGCACCTGAAACCGCAACTGGTTTGGACCTGGTCAAGGAACGTGCCCGCGATGCCGGTTTTAAAGCTGGTTACAGCCGCTGTATCGATCATATAAACGTCATGTCTGAAGGCGGTTATACTGAAGAGCGATCCGGGTTCCGTGACGTGGATACCGAAGCGCTCCTTAACGCGGCTGTTGCCTCCTTTTATGATACGTCCCTCTCTTGCGTGGAGAAGTTGGACGAATGTTTAGAGGCTGCGGATTATGTAGACCGGTTGCGGATGCTGTATGCTGATGCAGAAGAGGAAAATCCCGCTGGTGGTGCTCAAGATGGCGCGGGTACCAGTGGTACAAAATAGGGTTTAGGTTGGCTAGTGTGCCCCCTTTTTTTGTTTTCCATTTGTAAATGTTGGAACTTTATGTAAATCCATTAAGCACCGCGTGGGTGCTTGAATTTTTTGAATATAAAGTTTGTTGTTCGATTTGTACAAGTGTTTTTAATTCTTGCGTGTTTGAACGTATGTATGCAGAACTCTACCCATTTGTGAATGGGGTCAAGTATACTCCATACCTTTGCCGTATGAGTACGCGTCAATTCCGTCATTTGCCCTGTTAGGGTTTAGAATTGTGTAAGTGTTGTAAAAACTTGTATGTCCGGAACTCTACCCATTTGTGAATGGGGTCAAGTATACTCCATACCTTTGTCGTATGAGTACGCGTCAATTCCATTGTTTACCTTTTTAGGGTTTAGGAATTGTGTAAGATTTGTAAAACCTTGTCTATCCGGCCGGATAGATACTTAATATTCTGCCTTTTGCTGGCCTATTACAATATTTGTGTGTGGTTGGCACTTTGTGTGGGTATCGCGAATGAAGATTTTGCCAATCTGTTTTTGCGGATACCGCAAAGTGGAACACGCATTTGTAATAGTAGTAACAAACAATATTGCATTGAATCGTTCATTTATTTAATTGCAAATGGCCTGCGGCCCGATAGGTTACATGAAAATGTAAAAACATGGCTTACATGTAACAGCGTCTAAGCTGTTGTGCGTTCCATGTACGTGCGATAGGTTCGCCTTCTAACGTTTGCAACTTGTACGCGCCTTTTCCCAAGACCTCATTGATGAGGTAGGGTCCTTCCCACTTGGGGGCAAGTTTTCCTGGGCGTTCAGCATTAGATGCTTCATTGTCACGGAGGATGCAGTCTCCTGGGTTGAAAGTACAAACGCGGACACGCGAGTTGTAGTACTTTTCCAGTTTGGATTTGTACTTAGCCTCAGTGATGGCAGCGTTTTCACGCCTCTCTTCCAAGAGGTCTAAGTCAATCCTGCGTTCCATATTGTTGTCTATTTTTTCAATAGCCAACATTCTGGGTGAAGGGAGGCCTACTTCCGCGGGGATCACCGCTTCTGAGCCGTAAACTAGGCTGAAAGGTGTCTCCCCATTGCTTGTTTTTGGGCTTGTGCGGTGAGCCCATAGGATACTTGGGAGTTCATCGACCCAGCCACGTCTGGCTGTTCCCAACCTTGCTTTGATGCCTTCGACTAAACTTTTATTGATACTCTCGACTTGGCCATTCCCTTGCGGGTGTGCCACTGATGAGAATATGTGTTCGATATGTAGTTCTTCTAGCCATTTTTGGAATTCGTCGGCAGCAAAGTTGGTGCCGTTGTCGGTGACGATGCACATTGGTAGACCGAAACGGCAAATGATGTGTTCCCATATGAATTTTCTTGTTATCATAGCAGTGGTCGAGGCGAGCGGTTTTGCCTATACCCATTTTGTGAAGTAATCAACCGTTACTATGATAAATTTGACTGCACCTGGTGCGTCAGGGAAAGGTCCCACAACGTCGATTGCCCATTTCTGGAAGGGCCATGCGGTGGTGACCGGGACCAGGTTGTTTTTGGGGCACAAAGTTTTTGGAGCATGTCGTTGACAGTTGATACATTTGCGCAACTCTTTGACGGCGTCCAGGTGCATGCCGGGCCAGTAATACCCAGCATTCATGATTTTGGCCACTACCATGCGTGGTCCTGCGTGTATGCCGCACATACCCTCGTGTATCTCTCTGATGAGGTATGTGGCATCCTGGGGGTTGACGCATCGTAGGAGTGGCCCTAGGTATGATTTGCGGTATAAGATACCGTCTCCCATTTGATAATGGCACGCTTTGTATTGTAGCTTGCGTGCCTCCAACTTGCTTTCGGGAGTCACACCTGATTGCAAATATGCAATAATTGGTGTAATCCACGATGTTGTCCCGTATTGGATGACGTTGACCTGGCGCAGGGGTACTGAAGGATTTTGTAGAATTTCGATACGTATTTCCTTTGCCAGGTGTTGGAAGCTGGTGGATGCAAGTTTGGAGAGTGCATCTGCGGATTTGTTTTCACTCCTGTTAATATGTCGGATATTAAATGAAGTGAACTTTGATGTTAGTTGCAGGGCTTGCTCGAGGTAGAGGATCATGATATCCTCCTTTGCGGCATAGTCGCCGCGTATCTGTCCTGCAACTAACAAAGAGTCGACGTGTGCTTCCAGATGTTGCACGCCGAGTTTGACTGCTAAACGTAGTCCTGCGAGTAGGGCCTCGTATTCGGCCTCGTTATTTGTGCTTTTGAAATTGAGGCGGATTGCATATGTAAGTTCTTGGCCATCAGGGCTGACGAGTCGCAGACCTGCGCCCGCACCTTCTTCGTTGGAGGCACCATCGGTAAATAGTGCCCATGTTTCTGAGGAAGATGGTGTTGGTGCAGGGTTTTGTGCTTCTTCGCATTCTTGGATGCGATTCACCGGTACTTCGGCGGCGAAATCAGCTAAGACTTGGCCTTTAATCGCGGGGCGCGGTTTATAGTTCAGCGTGTGCGCGCCCAGCTCTATTGCCCATTCTGCTAATCTCCCAGAGATGTCAGGTTTGGATAGGATCGGGTCGATCCTGTAATTGGTTAGCACCGTGATGACATGGTTCGCGAAGTAGCGTCGCAACCGTCTTGATACGTGCACTAGTGCTAATACCAACTTTTCCATTATTGAGTACCTTGTTTCTGGGTCGTTGAGCATCTTGCTGATGTAATAGATGGGTGTTTGAACCCCCTCCCGCTCCACTATCAATACCGCACCTACCGCGTTGTCCGCGGCAGATAGGTATAATATGAGTGGTTCATTCTTGCGTGGTGCGGTTAGAGTTGGGAGTTGTATCAAACACTCCTTCATTTCCCGCAACGCATGTTCGGCCTCTGCGGTCCATTGGAATTGTTCTTCTTTAAACAGTTCCGTAGGGTCTTGATAAAAGGGTAAGACTTAGCTGCATGGTTGGCTAAGAATCTGTTAGGTGCGGCTAGCCTGTCGGCCAGCCGTTGCATGTCTTTCATCGTTGAAGGCGATGGCATGCGCTCGATCGCCTGAACTTTCTCCGGATTTACCTTAAATCCATCTTTAGTCACGATGAACCCAAGGAATTTGCCTTCTTCCATTCCAAACGAGCATTTACCTGGGTTGAGCTTTATGTCAACGCTTCGGAGAGTCTGGAATGTTCTTTCGGTGTCTGTGAGCATGGTATCTTCCTCCATGCTCATGACGACTAGGTCGTCCATGTAGATTTCGACACTTTTGCTTATTTGCCCGCGGAAAGTGTCGTTCATCAGTTTTTGATAGGTTGCGCCCGCGTTGCGCAACCCAAACGGCATTTTTGTATAACAGTAATTCCCGGTAGGAGTGCGGAATGCCGTTTTGTCTTCATCCTCGATTGCCATTTGTACCTGATGGTAACCTTTGTAGCAATCGAGGAAACACTTCCATCTGAATGGTGCGAGATTGTCGACCTTTTCGTCGATTTCTGGAAGTGCGTAACAATCCTTGGGACAGGCTTTGTTGAGATCTTTGTAATCGACGCACATGCGCCAGCCCCCGGATGGTTTTTCTACCATGACTGGGTTGGATAACCAAGTCTGGTATTTAACTTCCCGCAGGATGCCTGCAAAGAGCAGTTCTTCCACCTGCTCTTGCATCGCCTGGTTCTTAGCGGATCCAAGGTGGCGTTGGCCTTGGATCACCGGCTTGATACCTGGCAAGGTATTCAAGTGATGTTGTGCAATATCCCGTGGGACCCCTGTCATGTCTGCGGGTGTCCATGCGCAAATGTCTTGGTTCCTGAAGAGAAGTTGCTTCAGGTGCGCTTTGGTGGTCGGGGACAAGGCGTGACCCAATGTAACCTTTTGTTCTGGGTATCTCGCATTGAGAACCCATTTTTCTGGTTGGTTGTTGGGAGTGGGCCTTGCGACCTTGGTCGGACGTATTTCGTCCAACATCATGACGTCTCTTCATGCGTAGATTATCGCGACCCCCGATTCGGTTGGGAAACCGACAGCAGAATGTGGGACGGACGTAATCATATTGAAATCGCCTTGGGATTCCCTCCCAAGGAGTACGTCATATCTGGAGGTGTGAGGTAAAACCATAAAGTTTACCTCTTCTGTTCTTGTGTGCCTTCCGCTGGTAAGACGCACAGGAAAAGTAATCTGGCCCAGGGGAAAGACAGTTTCCCCTGCGAACCCGGCCAACGGGTAATCTACTGCTTGCAACCGATCTTTGTCCTCCTGGTCGAACTGGTTGAAGCATTGTTCGTAGATTATATTAGAAGTACTGCCCGGGTCGATGAATAGACGCTCGGTGCAGTAATGTGCCAGTTGGCCTGTAATTACGACGGCGCGCCTGTCGCGCGGTCCGCCCCGGACTTTTGGAAAGACGACTTGCTCGTCTTTCCAGTCATTGTCCGGCCTTCTCGCCGCTTTGTGCGGCCTACCTTTACCTCCGTTGATCATGTGCGTGGAGGCCACGTACATGGTTTTCTTCCCGGAGGAGGTGCCTTCGCCATGAGGGGTGATGCGCTTGGTGGGTTTTTGTCCACCTGGCAAAAGATGTTGCAGTTTCCCCTCTTTTAAGGCTCGCTCAATCTCCAGCCGGAGACTGATGCAGTTGTTTGTGGTGTGGCCCGAGTCCTTGTGGTACTCACAATAGAGTGTGAGATCCTGATTTTTCTTGGACTTCATTGGTTGGGCCGGTCGCAAGAGTTGTGCGACCGTAAGAAGGACTTCGCTTGGCGACACAGTGATCTCGGTCCAGTTGCGGTCCCGAGAATCCTTCCTTGGTGCCCGGTTGTCCCGTTGGGGGTTGTAGTTCTTTGGGTCAAACGGGTTGGTACGCGGGAAGTATGGTTTGGAAATATCGCGATTTCCAACGTCCCGGTTGCGTTTATTGTTACGCTTGGACCCTTGGTGGGAGGTTTCGGCTTGGGGCTGTGCCTTTCCCACGTGCGGTTCAAGAGACCGCTGTGTCTGGGCGTATGTCTTGACTGCGGCCATGACATCTTCCCATTTTTTAGGCAAGCCCTCCTTGCCGGAGATGGTCATAACCATCTGCCTGTCCCTGACGGCCTTGATGAAATGGTTCCGTGCCATTTGGTCTTGCACGTCACCTATCTCTAGGCACTCTTTATTATACCGGAAGACGAATGCTTCTAAAGATTCGTCGTCCATGCGCCAGATATTCATGACGTCCAACGAGTCACGTACGTGACGTCGTTGCTGGCTGAAATGAGCGAGGAACTTTGCGTGCAAGTCCTCGAATGAGGCCAGTGATCCCACTGGCAAAGAATCGAACCATGCCCTGGCCAGGCCCGTGAGGGTCTGGGGGAAAAAATTGCACCAGGTAGGTTCGTCCCACAGGCCGTTGCACCCCGCACCCATGAAAATGTTCATGTGGTCGTCCGGGTCGGTCGAACCACTGTATTTCCCCACATTGAATGGAAATTTTGTTGTGGTGACATGGGCTTGTGCAATTCGCGGGGCGAATTTGGAGTTTTCGGCCGCAGCCTTTGGCCTGTAGGGTTTGTTCTCAGGGCGCTTTGCAGCCCTGAGGTATGTATTTCGGGGGTGAGTGGGAGGAACATAGTTGCGTCCTCCCGGTCTGCTACTGGTGTCATGCGAATCCCCGATATATGTATGGTCGTCCGGGTTGGTACGACCATACCCTTCGGTATATGGTTGCGGGCCCAACCGGCTCTAAATTCCAGAGCCATGTCGGGATGCGGACCGTCGCCTGTCCTCACCGTAAGGACCTAGGCGGGTATGCACTGGTCTCCTGGTGTGGGACCCGTACGAGGAATCGTCCTCGTTGATTGTGCGGACCTCACAGTAAGATGATCCGCGGTCGTCACGTCTGCTTTTCGAAGCCGGACGTGAATGTACCCTGCCTTCGTATTGTAGAATACGATCACCAGGGGTGTGCGCTGCTGGGGTAAGCCCAGCTTGTATCTGCGCTTCCGCACAAGCGCGGTTGTATGTTGCATTCAGCAGGGTTGCCTGCTGGTCGTACCAGGTATGAAGGTCCATGCCTGGTGGGATCACAGATGCGTACTGTGATAAGTCATGTCCGAACGTGAGGGATGGGCCCCTTTGCGTCGACGTGCCAATGTGTCCGGGTTGCGAGATTGAGGGATTGACCCCTACCGGACCTAGGTTTGTGGGATTTTGGTTATCCCTAGTGTTATTTTGGTGATCAGTCATGATCTTGTGAGAGGGAAAAGGATGGTTTAAAAAGTGCTAAGAGTAGCGGTGGGCGCCAATGATGAAACAGTGGTTAACCGGGCAGGGTTAACTCACTAGTCTCGCCAAGAATGGTTAATCCCTTCCTCTCGAGGATCGCTGGCTGGGTCACCGGTGGCTCGATCTCCTGCACAAGGGAACAAACCGTGACTCGTAACAAGGAGGATGGGGTGGGGGGTGCTCCTTGTTACCACTCTCCGGCGTGAGAATCAGTAATCTGCTTGGGAAGCAAAGTATGATAGTAGTAGTAGTGAGAGAGTTGTGAAGAGATCAAACCTGGTTTGGGGTTGGTATTTATAGCCGAGGAGTGAAGGAGGAGGATGATGGACAGACTGACGACGTGCTGCACCTTTGCAGGTGTGTCAGGCTTGTCGGGTGTGGAGGTTACGCCACGTCAGTCTGTTACTTACGTAGCCCTGACAGATGACTGTCATTGGTGCTACTTGCACTGTGGTGTCAGTCCCACTTGTTGGGCGTATAGGATGCGGTGCGAGCCGCATCGCTGCCTGCGGTAACATCTGATGTTACCGCGTCCCTTGCTTGTGATCAAGAAATACGCGAGATGCGGTGCTAGTCGCATCGTCACCTGTGGTGACTGTTGCTGTTGTCCAGCTTCCTTGTATTGATAGAAGTGTTCACTGGACGCGGTGCGAGGCCGCATCGCTGTGAATACTTCCGTTTTCATACACCAGATGTGATGCTATGCCGCATCACTCTACCGTTCTAATATTCCAGGTAAGTCCTCCTCCATCACTGGACAGATTGGATTCAACCACTGTGTCGATGCGTTCCCGCACGGACATAAGTAGGTTGTTAGCTAATGGAGGTTTTGATAAGGGTAATGGTCACTCGCGGTCGATGCTGACGTGAGATCTGGGACCATACCCCTTCAGTGGGCATGTCACTTAAAAATTCAGATGGATCATAATAGTTAAGGCATGCGTCTCGTTCATCCTCAACGATCATATTATGAATAATTATACATTCAATCATAAATTTCCCTATCTGCTCCTTGTCCCACACAAGACATGGTTTTCGAAGAAATGCAAAATGAGCTTGTAGAACTCCAAATGCTAGTTCAACATCGTTTCTAACAGCCTCTTGATGTTGAGCGAACATTTTGTGTTTTCGAAGTTGTGGACAGGTTATGGACTTGACAAAGGCAGCCCATGAAGGATATATGCCATCGGTGAGATAATGCGTCCTTTTATATTCTTTATCATTCACGACGTAACTAACATTTGGTGCCCGACCTGACAATACATCATCAAAAACAGAAGATCGTTGAAGGACGTTAATATCATTGCACGAACCTGGTGTTCCGAAGAATGCGTGCCATATCCAAAAGTCATATGATGTAACGACTTCTAAAATGATTGTTGGTTTGCCGTTTCTACTTGCATGTTGCCCAACCCAAGCATTGGAACAATTTTTCCATTCCCAATGCATACAATAAATGCTGCCAAACATTCCTGGGAATCCACGTTATTCCCCAACATGGAGTAACCTTGCTAAATCATTATCATTGGGCTTTCTAAGGTACTGTTGACTCAAACACGAAATAACACCTTATACGCACTTCATAAGAGCATCCCTTGTTACAGTTTTACTTATTCTTAAATGTTCATCATGTGAATCTGCTGATGTCCCATACGCTACAACACGCATAGCTGCAGTACATTTTTGCAATGATGAAAGACCTTGCCTGCCTGTAGCATCACGTCTCTGTTGAAAATATACATCATTAGCTGTAACAGCTTCCACTATACGTAGGAATAGTGGTTTCCGCATTCGGAATCCACGTCAACCTTCATCATATGTTGGGTTCTCAACAAAGTAGTCTTTCATCAAGCGTGCCTCACTGTAACAACTCCATATTTTTATATATTAAAATAAAGTATATAAAACTTGTATTATTAAATGGGTAGACTGTAGAGTACGGGTAAGTTGACTCTTAGAAATATGAAGCACCTAGACGGACCTAGGAACTGTTTAATAATTTAATTATAAAAATACATTATATTTGAACTTACTCTGTTTTTAATGATACTTGGTTCAAAATGTAGATACAAATATTCTCGTTCCAATGACATATTCATTGTTTTATAAAACATCCTATTTTAGAAGTTATACGCGCCAAATAAGTGAAGCAGCTGAATTAATTATAATATATAAACTTATAAAATAATAATAATAATAATAATAATAATAATAATAATAATAATAATAATAATCAAAACTTAAGTATAATAATAAAATAATCATTAAAACTTCAAATACATAAATGATAGTTGCATATGTACATGAATTGATTATGCATGGTGCAGGTGTCTCAAATTAATAAGAAAAAATAAAAGCTTATGAGCAAGACTCTCAATATCATTTTGGCTCATGCCACTTCTTGTTTAACGACATGCTTCCGGATACACGCCAACCCACTTTTGGACACTTTCATTAAGTCCTTTATAAGGACCTCTCATTTGCTCCAAATTTCTCATACCAATCATTTCTGGATTTTCTTTTTGAGTTGCATCCTCTTTTATTTTTGTCCACAATGATTGTTTCTTTACCATTAACGCTATTTTCGCTAGCCAAACACCAAGCTAACATCAAAGCAACATCTTCAGCAACATCCCATTTAGTACCTCTTGGTTGTTTTTCTGTGTTTTGTGTGGTTGGAAGATTTTCAGTGACAGGAACTTGACTTGAATTTGAAAAAAGCAGAGAGTTTTGATAGTATTGAGTATTTGAATAATCTTCAGAATCTCCGAGATTCAAATAGAAGTTTGAATACGGAGGATCCATGAGTATTATATGAAATCAAAGTAGTATGAATATAAGTTAATCATATGTAATATTTATAGGGAAAAATCATAAATTTTAATATTTAATTTTTTCTTTAATCAGATAATGTTAGATTTTCTTAGATAATAAAGTTATCGAAAAAATCTAACGAACCAGTAAGATCAGACATGTGGAAAACAAAGATATATGCATTTTTTTATAAAATTTAAATTAATTAAACAATATATTTTTTGAATGAACTCGGTTTTTGATATAATTTTGTACCGATATGTTTACAAAAAAAAGTTAAACGACACTGTGTTTTTAGATTTTTTTAATAATTAAATACTAGAAAGTTATTAAAGAAAACCATGTTTTAGCTAAAATTAATTGTTAGAAAATAAAAATGAAAAACATAATTATAAAAGAACCAATCACAAGCCAACATGTGGCATTGTAAAAATAATAAAAAAATAAACAACCAACGTTGAAAGCACAACTTAGTCGTGAGCTGAAATTGATTTTTTTTTTATTTTTTATCACTTTTTGGCAACCAACCCTTCTCAAAAGTCACCGATGAGTGTAACCTTAGACTATCTCCATCCACAACCTTCTCGAACCCACCTTTTAATAAAAAACTAATTTCTCTCTATTCCACCTACACAACCCAACCTTTAAAACATTTTTTTATTAAATATATATTTTTATACTTATTATTTTATCCATAAATGTGTTAAAAATAATTACAAATAATATTTTCATTTGAAACCGATTTGTTTTAAAAGCAAAACAAATAACAACAATATAAGAAATTTTTTAATAAAAAAACACATACACTCATCAAACATAGATAATAAAAATGACAAACAAGTTACAACGATCAATATGAAATATGAAATGTAAAATTGCAGGTACATAAAATACAAACCACATAATTATTCGTCAACTGCAAATTTGCTCCATATATGCTCAATCAGATCGTTTTTAGAGCATTATGAGCTTCTCTATTACGATGTTGTGCCCTATTAGTCATATAACTTGATAGAGATGCAATTCGTTTGGTAGAGATTTGAAATGGTAGTTCATAGTCTTCAGTAGATGTTGCATGCCTTCGGTTTGTGGGCCTGTCACTTAAAAATTCAGATGGATCATAATAGTTAAGGTATGTGTCTCGTTCATTCTCAACGATCATATTACGAATAATTATACATGCAATCATAATTTTCCCTATCAGCTCCTTGTCCCACACAAGACATGGTTTTCGATGAAATGCAAAACGAGCTTGTAGAACTCAAAATGCTCATTCAACATCTTTCCTAACAGCCTCTTAATGTTGAGCGAACAATTTGTGTTTTCGAAGTTGTGGACAGGTTATGGACTTGACAAAGCAACCCATGAAGTGTCACACCCCCAAAATCCCACCTGCGGAGTACTACCGCTTGGAGGCGTGACTGACCAGGATCCAGCCACCAATCATACTGAACAAGCATATAAACAGTTGTAATAGTTTAACCAATACGATTGGTGTTTCAAAACAAACAAGTTAAGTTGCAAGCGGAAGCATAAGTATAAAGTTATAACATAAGTTCAAAAGTTTCAAGTTTAACATAGCACGTAGCAATCCGTGTCCCACAACGATCCTCCTCCATGCAAGCTCCAGCTGAGTACCTATGGTCCTGCAAAGCATGTAGTAACGAGTCAACAACTAGTTGAGTGAGTTCACGGTTGGGTGTTTGTTTTAGTTATTCCGAAAACAGTTTCCTTTAACTGGCATCCTGCCGTGGGGGTTACCCCATAGTTTAAAAACGTGACATGTTCATTCCCAGTTACTCCGGCATTCCAGCCGTGGGGGCTACCCCATGTTAGTTATCAGGCATTTCGGCCGTGGGGGCTACCCCATGCGTACACTAGACTCGTTACCATATCGACTGCTGACTGTAGTCATGTTTATGTGCCCTGAAAACATCAATGTCTATCATCATTGACGTGCCCCAGATCCATTAGTTCACGCCCGTCCTCTGCGGCACGGTGTGAGGCTTGTCAGACCTAAATAGCGCTATCTAACTAATGACCCGCTCGCCATTGGCCCGGCGATTAGTCGATACAAAAAGGAGGGACTTCGTGATAGAGTTTTAGTCTAGTACGTTTATCCGTCCGTCCGGACGAGGAATCACATTCCTGGACCACTGACGTCCTACCCAAGGAGGACGAGGAATCCACGTTCCTTAACCCCGTTCCCAACCCAGGGAATCCCATGCTTTGTAGAGGGTGTGAACTCACCTTGGTTTGCTCGGTAGTTAATCACAGAAAGATCAATCAAGTCGCAAGTAGTCAATAACGTCCTAACACGGATATCACTCATAATCAGATTCGAACCAAGTAGTGCACGTATAAATAGCAGTTACGGCATACAGTTTCTATCATGGCAGTTTAACACGAGTGCACAGTATCACATTTGGCCCACAAGTTCTACCTAAGCCCAATATACGTATTAACAGTTAACACAGAAGTCCACAAGGCCGGCCCATTAACTTAGGCCCAAAAGTGTGGTCTCGAGTCGCAACCGGACTCGCAAGCATGGTCTCGAGTCATGCTGTTTGTGCTGATCATAAATGGTTGCGAGTCGCAACCGGTGTCGCAACCATGGTCTCGGTTAATCATGCTAAGGTCTCGAGTCGCAACGGGACTCGTAACCTGTGGTCTCGGCTTGTCCTGTTATGGTTGCGAGTCGCAACCGCGTGGTCTCGAGTCATCACGCTGTGGTTGCGAGTCGCAACTGGGTGATTGCGAGTCGGTATGCTGTCATTTTCACGTTCAGTGTTGATGCAGATATGGTCAGCTTAATGGTACAATGTAATCAGGCCCAAATCAGGAAACCACCAATAGAATTTCACTAACAAGTTTTCCTAATCAGGCTATTAGTAAAAAATGGATCAAAATCATGAGGGTTTTCACATCTTTAACTATCATTCAAAGTGTTCTTCATATATTCAAACACACATTCATCAAGTTCATAACATATTTAACACTCATTCAACCAAAACTATGAACAAGCATCAAAACACTTAGCATAACACACAACTCGGTTTTCATATAAGTCCGATTTCATGGCAAGTGCAACCCGATTTCATGTTTATCAACATAAGTGGTTCAAACTTCATTTAGACACAAAATATCACACTCATCATATAATATATGCTAACCGGTTATCATCATTGTGCACATTAAAATCATTATATTCATCAAGAACATCATGTAAACACTAACAATAAACATCATCTCATGCAATTTTATCATACATCACAAAACACACAAAAATCAACCATAAACATGATAAATACTAACCGGTTGGTGATGTGTGTGTGTGTGTCGATCCAAAGTTCCAAATCCGAGAGTTCTTGTGCCAACCGATTGGATCCGAGAGCTTGGAGATGTGTTTGTGTTCTAGAGTTTAAGTGAGAGAGAATAGGAGAGTGTGTGTGTGTGTGTTCTTGTTCAACAAATGGCAAGGTTTAACTAAGGTGTGGTATATATACTAGCTCCAAGTGTTGCACCCTTCATGGGTTTCGGGTGGGTTTACGGCCCAAATGGCCCAACCGGCCAAAGGTTCTCGGCCCAAGGCCCATTCGGTTACTATTCACTCGAGACCTCATGGTCTCGAGTCGGGTTCTTTGTTTTCGGGTTGGGTTCTCGGTTCACATAAAACACGTACACATATATATATACAAATGCACACATACAAAGCACATAAAAGTTCACGTTTATCATTAGGTTTGATCGGTTAACTAGTCACATAACGTACAAGCAAGCTACATCAAGACACAACGAAAGGTTCTAGGTTTCGAGTTGTCACATCATCCCCAAGTTGAAAGAAATTTCGTCCCGAAATTTGATGGCACTCACTGAGGAAGCTAGTCAAGTTGCATGGTTTCCTGGTTTCCCTGGGGTGTCACATCCACCCCCCGTTGATCTGGAATTTCGTCCCGAAATTCCGTAGCTTCAGCCTCAGTAGCGTTTGTACTGTTCTCAAACAGTTGGGGATACTTTTGTTTCATCCGATCTTCGCGCTCCCAGGTAAACTCTGGGCCGCGACGTGAGTTCCAACGAACTCGAACGAGAGGTATTCTAGTGCTCTTGAGGACCTTAACATCCCGGTCCGTGATTTCGACAGGTTCTTCGACGAATTTCAACTGTTCGTCGATCGTGAGTTCCTTCAGAGGAACTACGTGCGTCTCATCTGACAGACACTTCTTCAGATTCGACACATGGAAAACGTTGTGAACTGCACCGAGTTCTGCTGGTAAGTTCAGTCTGTAGGCCACCTTGCCTATTTTCTCAAGGATTTCGAAAGGTCCAACGTATCGTGGGTTAAGTTTGCCTCGTTTACCAAAACGAACCACACCCTTCCAGGGTGAAACTTTGAGTAATACCCGCTCCCCAACCTGGAGCTCAAGTGGTTTCCTGCCCTTATCGGCGTATGTCTTCTGACGGTCACGAGCGGCCGCCATGCGTTGTCGTATTTGAGCAATCCGCTCAGTAGTGTCTACCACATGTTCTGGACCAGTGATCTGACTATCCCCCACCTCTGCCCAACAAAGAGGGGACCGGCATTTACGTCCGTACAATGCCTCAAACGGAGCAGCTTTAATGCTGGTGTGGTAGCTGTTATTGTACGAGAATTCCACGAGTGGCAGATGCCTTTCCCAGCTGTTGCCAAAATCGATTACACAAGCGCGAAGCATGTCTTCTAATGTCTGGATAGTGCGCTCAGACTGCCCGTCCGTCTGTGGGTGATACGCTGTGCTCATATCAAGACGTGAGCCAAAAGACTTGTGCATTGCCTGCCACAGTTCCGAAGTAAAACGTGCATCTCGATCAGAGATGATAGAAGTGGGCACCCCGTGCCTCGAAACAACTTCCTTGAGGTATATTTCCGCTAAAGTGGAGAACTTATCCGTCTCCTTGATTGCCAAAAAGTGTGCGGATTTTGTGAGTCGATCCACGATCACCCAGATAGTATCGTTTCCGCGCTGAGATCTAGGTAGGCCAGTAACGAAATCCATGGAAATTTGCTCCCATTTCCATTGTGGTATCTCTGGTTGTTGGAGTAGGCCTGAGGGTTTCTGATATTCCGTCTTGACTCGCGCACAAGTCAAACACTTGCTGACATAAGTTGCTATGTGGGCCTTCATGCTAGGCCACCAATACGTGGTTTTAATATCGTGGTACATTTTGTCCGAACCAGGGTGTACCGAGTAGCGAGATTTGTGCGCTTCATCCATCACAAGTTCTCGTAAGTCGCCATAGAGTGGGACCCAAATGCGTCCTGTTACATAATAAGCACCGTCTTCCTTCTGTTCTAAGCGTTGCCTTGACCCGCGTAGGGCTTCGGCTCTAACGTTCTCTGGTTTCAGTGCTTCTATCTGAGCAGCTCGTATTTGCGAAGGTAGACTAGAATGAATCGTGAGTTGTAGAGCTCTTACGCGCTTAGGCGCAGTGTCCTTTCGACTGAGGGCGTCTGCCACAACATTGGCCTTGCCTGGGTGATACCTGATAGAGCACTCGTAGTCATTCAGTAATTCGACCCATCGTCGTTGCCGCATATTCAGTTCCTTCTGCTTGAATATGTGTTCTAAACTTCTGTGGTCGGTGTAGATGGCGCACTTGGTTCCGTACAGGTAATGCCGCCATAACTTAAGTGCGAAAACAACAGCTCCCAGCTCTAAATCATGCGTAGTGTAGTTCTTCTCGTGAACTTTGAGTTGTCGTGAGGCGTAGGCTATGACTTTATCTCGTTGCATCAATACACAACCAAGACCCTGAATTGATGCATCACAGTAAACCACAAAATCGTCTGTGCCTTCTGGCAGTGAAAGGATAGGTGCACTACAAAGTCTATCCTTTAGATGCTGAAAAGCTAACTCTTGTGCATTTCCCCAATGATAAACAACGCCTTTCTGCGTTAGTAGGGTGAGAGGCTGCGCGATCTTAGAAAAATCCTTAATGAACCTCCTGTAGTAACCTGCCAATCCCAAGAATTGGCGAATCTCCTTTGGTGTGCGAGGCGCAGGCCAGTTCTTAATAGAGTCCACCTTGGATGGATCAACGTGAATCCCATCCTTGTTCACCACATGCCCTAGGAAATGGACCTCTCGAAGCCAGAAGTCGCATTTCGAGAATTTCGCGTAAAGCTGTTCCTTCCGAAGGAGTTCCAGAATAAGTCGTAGATGTTTTTCGTGCTCCTCTTTACTCTTAGAATAGATCAGGATGTCGTCGATAAAGACTATAACAAACTTGTCCAGGTACGGCTTGCAAACTCGGTTCATCAAATCCATAAAAACTGCCGGTGCGTTCGTCAGCCCAAACGGCATGACCAGAAACTCATAGTGCCCATAACGAGTTCTAAAGGCTGTCTTAGAGACATCCTCTTCTCGAACTCTCAGCTGGTGATATCCCGATCTCAGATCGATCTTTGAATAGTAGCTCGACCCCTGCAACTGGTCGAACAAGTCGTCAATGCCCGGTAGAGGATAACGATTCTTCACAGTCACCTTGTTGAGTTCACGATAGTCGATACACATTCTGAAGGTACCGTCCTTCTTCTTCATAAATAATACTGGAGCTCCCCAAGGCGATGAGCTAGGACGAATGAAACCCTTATCCAGGAGTTCTTGTAGTTGCGTGGAGAGTTCTTCCAACTCAGATGGAGCTAAACGATAAGGTGCACGGGCTACAGGCGCAGCTCCAGGAGCTAGTTCAATCTGAAACTCGACTTGGCGATGGGGCGGAAGACCAGGTAATTCCTCAGGGAATACCTCAGGATAGTCGCGTACAACTGGAAAGTCTTCTAGCTTCTTCTCTTTTTCTGTGGTATCAGTAACTAGAGCCAAAATCGCAGTGTGGCCCTTCCGTAAGCACTTCTGAGCCTTAAGAAGAGAGATGATGTTCTCAACAGCACTTCTCTTGTCGCCACGAATCATGAGAGGTTCTCTACCTAAACCAGGAATACGAACGATCTTCTCGTTGCAAAGAATCTCTGCTCGGTGTTGGGATAACCAATCCATCCCAATGACAACGTCGAAACTACCCAAGACAATAGGAATGAGATCAATAGAGAAGGTCTGGTTAGCGAGAATAAGCTGGCAACCCTTGACTACGTGTGAGGCTTCCAAACTCTTACCATTAGCTAGCTCTACACTGTGCTTGTCGCTCAGGGGTGTAGGAATACGCTTAAGCATCTTACTAACTTCTAGTGACACATAGCTAGTATCGGCACCCGAATCAAATAAGACCGTAACATAAAAGTCGTCGAGAAGGAACTTACCCGTCACCACGTTGGGATTATTCCTTGCTTCACCTTGACCAATCACGAACACTCGTCCCCTAGCACCATTGTTGTTGTTGTTCCCATTGTTACCATTCCCTTGATTGTTGTTGTTGTTCTGGTTCAGTTGGGGACAATCTTTCTTGAAGTGGCCTTCAGCTCCACACTGAAAGCACCCTTTGTTGTTTCCCTGCTGTTGTCGCTGGTTCTGCTGAGGTTGCTGACGATTCTGATTGGCGGGGTATGCGCTCCTGCAATCCTTTGCAACATGACCAGGCTTGTTGCACCGATGACAGTTACCCCTGGTGCATGGCCCACTGTGGTGTAGGTTGCAACGATTGCATTTGGGGTGATTCCCCTTGTACCCACCATGACTTTGGCCACCAGACGACTGCTGACCGGGGCTCTTGTGATCGTCCGTCTTTCTCTGCTGAGACTGAGATTGCACAGAAGTTGAACCCTTGCTTGAAGTTCCATCCCATTTCCGTTTATCCCCACTAGAAGCACCCGAAGTAGTTGCAGCACCTATACGCTTCGGTAACTTGTTCTGCTCCACCGCTTGGTCAGTGAGACGGTGAGCCAACTGTACAACCTGCTGGATAGTAGTCAAGTTTGCTGAAGTCACATGACTTTGGATTTCTGGCACCAAGCCCTTGAGGTAGAGTTCAATTCGCTTATAGGGAGGGTCCACCATAGTAGGACATAACAAGGCTAGCTCATGCGATCTCTTAGTGTATGCCTCAATTTCTGACCCCGACATCTTGAGATTGTAGAACTCATCTTCCAGCTTATGAATGTCGTCACGACTGCAGTATTCCTCCCTGATCATTTCCTTGAAGTTTTCCCATGGGGTGGCGTTGGCAGCAACCAACCCCAGCATCTGCACTTGAGCATTCCACCACGTGAGGGCCAAACCCTCGAGAGTACCAGTAGCATACTTCACCCTGCGCGCTTCAGGGCATTCACACATTTCGAACACAGACTCCAGTTTCTCAAACCAGTGTAGGAGACCTACTGCTCCTTCAGTGCCGCTAAAAGTCGTGGGTCGACAGTCCATAAAGGTCTTAAAAGTACACACCGGTGCCTGAGCATATTGACCTAAGGTAGGTGAAAGAAAAGACAGAGTTTAACACAAAGGTTGGTTCTCGAGAGTAGGATCCAAATGATCCCAGAACAATTTCGGACTGCAGGATATACCTCCTGCGTTTGCAGCTGCAAGCGCTGCGGCAACTCGCTCGTTGATCAAAGCCATCAACTGGGCTTGTGTCATGTTAACGCGTCCAGACATGATTCTTCATAATAAGAGTAATACGTGTGAGAAAGGTTCGCGAAAGTACGATAGTAGGACAGAGTAAGCACACACGTGTTCAAACAACAGTAGTTATACTAATCAAGCATACCATGAGCAATGTACTACGTAACTAACAAGTAGGCAATATTCGCACATCGTATTACCTAGAACGTCGAGCCTTGCATGAAGAGCGAAGTGTCGTTGTGGACCGTTGAGCACTAAACCGGTTATAGTCTGGTTTTAACAAAAACGTTTCTCCTTTATTAAAACCAAGTTCACTATAACCAATGGCTCTGATACCAATCTGTCACACCCCCAAAATCCCACCTGCGGAGTACTACCGCTTGGAGGCGTGACTGACCAGGATCCAGCCACCAATCATACTGAACAAGCATATAAACAGTTGTAATAGTTTAACCAATACGATTGGTGTTTCAAAACAAACAAGTTAAGTTGCAAGCGGAAGCATAAGTATAAAGTTATAACATAAGTTCAAAAGTTTCAAGTTTAACATAGCACGTAGCAATCCGTGTCCCACAACGATCCTCCTCCATGCAAGCTCCAGCTGAGTACCTATGGTCCTGCAAAGCATGTAGTAACGAGTCAACAACTAGTTGAGTGAGTTCACGGTTGGGTGTTTGTTTTAGTTATTCCGAAAACAGTTTCCTTTAACTGGCATCCTGCCGTGGGGGTTACCCCATAGTTTAAAAACGTGACATGTTCATTCCCAGTTACTCCGGCATTCCAGCCGTGGGGGCTACCCCATGTTAGTTATCAGGCATTTCGGCCGTGGGGGCTACCCCATGCGTACACTAGACTCGTTACCATATCGACTGCTGACTGTAGTCATGTTTATGTGCCCTGAAAACATCAATGTCTATCATCATTGACGTGCCCCAGATCCATTAGTTCACGCCCGTCCTCTGCGGCACGGTGTGAGGCTTGTCAGACCTAAATAGCGCTATCTAACTAATGACCCGCTCGCCATTGGCCCGGCGATTAGTCGATACAAAAAGGAGGGACTTCGTGATAGAGTTTTAGTCTAGTACGTTTATCCGTCCGTCCGGACGAGGAATCACATTCCTGAACCACTGACGTCCTACCCAAGGAGGACGAGGAATCCACGTTCCTTAACCCCGTTCCCAACCCAGGGAATCCCATGCTTTGTAGAGGGTGTGAACTCACCTTGGTTTGCTCGGTAGTTAATCACAGAAAGATCAATCAAGTCGCAAGTAGTCAATAACGTCCTAACACGGATATCACTCATAATCAGATTCGAACCAAGTAGTGCACGTATAAATAGCAGTTACGGCATACAGTTTCTATCATGGCAGTTTAACACGAGTGCACAGTATCACATTTGGCCCACAAGTTCTACCTAAGCCCAATATACGTATTAACAGTTAACACAGAAGTCCACAAGGCCGGCCCATTAACTTAGGCCCAAAAGTGTGGTCTCGAGTCGCAACCGGACTCGCAAGCATGGTCTCGAGTCATGCTGTTTGTGCTGATCATAAATGGTTGCGAGTCGCAACCGGTGTCGCAACCATGGTCTCGGTTAATCATGCTAAGGTCTCGAGTCGCAACGGGACTCGTAACCTGTGGTCTCGGCTTGTCCTGTTATGGTTGCGAGTCGCAACCGCGTGGTCTCGAGTCATCACGCTGTGGTTGCGAGTCGCAACTGGGTGATTGCGAGTCGGTATGCTGTCATTTTCACGTTCAGTGTTGATGCAGATATGGTCAGCTTAATGGTACAATGTAATCAGGCCCAAATCAGGAAACCACCAATAGAATTTCACTAACAAGTTTTCCTAATCAGGCTATTAGTAAAAAATGGATCAAAATCATGAGGGTTTTCACATCTTTAACTATCATTCAAAGTGTTCTTCATATATTCAAACACACATTCATCAAGTTCATAACATATTTAACACTCATTCAACCAAAACTATGAACAAGCATCAAAACACTTAGCATAACACACAACTCGGTTTTCATATAAGTCCGATTTCATGGCAAGTGCAACCCGATTTCATGTTTATCAACATAAGTGGTTCAAACTTCATTTAGACACAAAATATCACACTCATCATATAATATATGCTAACCGGTTATCATCATTGTGCACATTAAAATCATTATATTCATCAAGAACATCATGTAAACACTAACAATAAACATCATCTCATGCAATTTTATCATACATCACAAAACACACAAAAATCAACCATAAACATGATAAATACTAACCGGTTGGTGATGTGTGTGTGTGTGTCGATCCAAAGTTCCAAATCCGAGAGTTCTTGTGCCAACCGATTGGATCCGAGAGCTTGGAGATGTGTTTGTGTTCTAGAGTTTAAGTGAGAGAGAATAGGAGAGTGTGTGTGTGTGTGTTCTTGTTCAACAAATGGCAAGGTTTAACTAAGGTGTGGTATATATACTAGCTCCAAGTGTTGCACCCTTCATGGGTTTCGGGTGGGTTTACGGCCCAAATGGCCCAACCGGCCAAAGGTTCTCGGCCCAAGGCCCATTCGGTTACTATTCACTCGAGACCTCATGGTCTCGAGTCGGGTTCTTTGTTTTCGGGTTGGGTTCTCGGTTCACATAAAACACGTACACATATATATATACAAATGCACACATACAAAGCACATAAAAGTTCACGTTTATCATTAGGTTTGATCGGTTAACTAGTCACATAACGTACAAGCAAGCTACATCAAGACACAACGAAAGGTTCTAGGTTTCGAGTTGTCACATGAAGGATATATGCCACCGGTGAGATAATACGTCCTTTTATATTCTTTACCATTCACGACGTAACTAACATTTGGTGCCCGACCAGACAATACATCATCAAAAACTGGAGATCGTTGAAGGATGTTAATATCATTGCACGAACCTGGTGTTTTGAAGAATGCGTGTCATATCCATAACTCATATGATGCAACGACTTCTAAAATGATTGTTGGTTTGCCGCTTCTACCTGCAAATTGCCCAGCCCAAGCATTGGGACAATTTTTCCATTCCCAATGCATACAATCAATGCTGCCAATCATTCCTGGGAATCCACGTTCTTCCCCAACATGGAGTAACCTTGCTAAATCATTATCATTGGGCTTTCTAAGGTACTGTTGACTGAAACACGAAATAACACCTTCTACGAACTTCATAAGAGCATCCCCTGTTACAGTTTTACTTATTCTTAAATATTCATCATGTGCATCTACTGATGTCCCATACGCTAGAACACGCATAGCTGCAGTACATTTTTGCAATGATGAAAGACCTTGCCTGCCTGTGGCATCACGTCTTTGTTGAAAATATACATCATTAGCTATAACAGCTTCCACTATACGTAGGAATAGTGGTTTCCGCATTCGGAATCTACGTCAAAATGTTACTTCATCATATGTTGGGTTCTCAACAAAGTAGTCTTTCATCAAGCGCGCCTTACCCTGTTCACGTTCACGATCACAATACCTTCTTCTTACTGTAGGAGAATGATCTCTAATGATCATATCCGGCATGTTTATGAGTAATTCAACCAACATGTTATCAAATGCTCGATTTGATTGAAACACTATTTCTTCCCATTCATTGCTCTCATTTGATGATTCGGAACTCTCAGAGTTTTCAGTATATGACATTTTTCATAAAGAGTAGAACTTTTATGGTTGGATGAGAATGTGACTCATTGGTATACTTTATTTATACAAAAAATGAAGATAATTTATTATCCAGAATAAATCCTAGCATCGAATACGGTGTTAACAAATAGATAAAGAAGATAATTGATTAATTCTTAAAAATATAAAGTAGAGATAATGCTAGATTTTATTATCTAGATAAAATCCTAGCATCCAATACGGTGTTGGCAAATGGATAAAGAAGATAACTGATTAATTATTAAAAATATAAACTAGAGATAATGTTAGATTTTATTATCCAGATAAAATCCTAGCATCCAATACGGTATTGACAAATGGATAAAGAAGATAATTGATTAATTCCTAATAATTTATACTAGAGAAAATTGAATGTATTACAAATGCATAAAAGCATACGGAAAATAAATCCTAGATCCATTAAGATAAAAGCCTAGCATCCAACTTATAACACACATCATAATTGAATATCTTACAAACACCATAAAACAAACATAAAATAAAACTCACACCAAACTAAAACAAAGCACACAACAAACTAGATTCAGTTTCCATAGAATTTCGACATTAGAAAACATTTCATGTTTTCTTCTCCTGTGGTCAAGTGCTCCTTTTGTAACAATGTGTTAAGATTTGTAAGTTCCATTTTCCTTTGCTTTATTTCTTCCTTTTTGAGTATCTTTTGTTGTTCCAACTCGATTTTCTTTCGCTCCCTTTCCTCTTTTTTTGTTCCTTTTGCTGCTCCAACTCGTATTTCTTTTTCATGACATCAACTTCAATGTCTCTAGTAAGCCTGAATGCTTGAATTTCTTCTGCAAGTATATTTGCATCAAACTTACTTTTTCCTTATCTTTTAGCAGCATCCCTGCCTATTGGACGCTGACTTGTTGAACCGCGACTAGTTGGTGTTTCTGGGTGAATAGCCTCCTTCTTTAGTATTCCTTGATATTTTTGAACTACCACCACTTTCTTCATTACCCACCACAGAAAATGAATGTGTTGTGTCATGATGCATTTGTAAACTCCACTTCTCGTGTTTACACATAATTTCACTAAAAACAACAAAGTCATTGAACTTATTTCCAACCTCGTTCTCATAAAGCTTATGAGCAAGACTCTCAATATCATTTTGGCTCACGCCACTTCTTGTTTGACAACATGCTTCCCGATACAGGCCAACCCACTTTTGGACACTTTCGTTAAGTCGTTTATAACGACCTCTCATTTGCTCCAAATTTCTCATACCAATCTTTTCTAGATTTTCTTTTTGAGTTTAATCGTATATTTTTTTTATTTTTGTCCACAATGATTGTTTTTTTTTACCATTAACGCTATTTTCGCTAGCCAAACACCAAGCTAACATCAAAGCGACATATTCAGCAGCATCCCATTTAGTACCTCTTCGTTGTTTTTCTGTGTTTTGTGAGGTTCGAAGGTTTTTCAGTGACAGGAACTTGATTTGAATTTGAAAAAAGCCGAGAGTTTTGATAGTATTGAGTATTTGAATAATCTTCAGAATCTCCGAGCTCAAATAGAAGTTTGAATACGGAGGATCCATGAGTATTATATGAAATCAAAGGAGTATGAAAATAAGTTAATCATATGTAATATTTATAGGGAAAAATCATGAATTTTAATATTTTATGTTTTCTTTAATCAAATAATGTTAGATCTTTTTAGATAATAAAGTTATCGAAAAAATCTAACGAACCAGTAAGATCAAAACACGTGGAAAACAAAGATATATGCATTTTTTTAAAAAATAATTATCAAAATATGTTTTTTTGAATGAACTCGGTTTTTGATAAAATTTATATCGATATGTTCACAAAAAAAAGTTAAACAACACTGTATTTTCTGATTTTTTTGATAATTAAATACTAAAAAGTTATTAAAGAAAATCATGTTTTAGCTATAATTAATTGTTATAAAATAAAAATGAAAAGCATAATTATAAAAGAACCAATCACAAGCCAACATGTGGCATTGTTAAAATAATAAAAAAAGCCAACAACCAAGGTTGAGAGCACAACTTGATCGTGAGCTGAAATTGAGGTTTTTATTTTTTTTTTCACTTTTTGGCAACCAACCCTTCTCAAAAGTCACCGATGGGTGTAGCCTTATTATTACTAGTGACGTATTTTAGACTTTTAGTATTATAAAAAATATTATCCATCCACATTCACAATGCTACAAATTTGAACATAATCTTAACCGAATGTGTCATCATCTTGTAAAATAACTAAATCAACTTTTACCATTTTATTGCCACCTAAGAATTTTAATAGTAGCTAAACATTTGATTACTAGACATTGCAAGTACCTAATAATTTAGTAATAACTAAAATTTGATAACTAGATAGAGTGAAACAACTAAACACTCTCTAACTAAAACCAAAAGTAAAAAAAATGTGATTAGTTTGACAAGGTAGTGACCTCAAATCAAAGAGCTTATTCGTCGTTGTTGTGCTAGCGCACAAAGGGGCATATGCTCATCGACACCCCCAACAATAAGGCGGTGCATTGTTTAAGTTGTTAGGGCTAATGTTGATGGCTTAGTTATTCAACAACGGAGAGTCTAAGCTCTGACCTTAAATTTCAAGCAATTCTTTATGCTATATAAACAAGCAATTCTTTATGCTATATAAAATTTCAAATGCCCATTAAAAATGTTAAAATAACTAGAAAATTTCCCGCCGCGGTGCGGCGAGGTATTTGGTTTCTATCAAGTCACAGAAGGTACGGTTCATGTAGCCATCCTTTTAAGTGTTTTCTAAATCGTTGACTCCTTTTAAGCGTGTTCAGATATGAAAGCACTGTAAACAACAGATGCATGTTGTGCGCAATGCTCAGTTCTTGTAGGATGTCTACCACTGTAATCGAAATCTGCCAAACCACCTACATATACTGCACATAGCCAGTTAATCCCAACAACCGTCCAATTTAAGATTTGGCCTTTTAACAACAATCCCACGCACGATCCAAATCAAGTAAATAACACCTACAGTGATTAATGAATAAAAAAATTAAGTTAGTTGAGTTTGTGACATTTAAATAGTTGTTTTGGTATGAAAGTAGAGGTAACAATTTCGACCCAATTACTAAAAATTCAATTGGTTTAGACGATAACTTATCTCAATCGAACATTAAAATGAGTAAATGACAACCCAACCCAACTCAAACCAATCCAACTTGACTGGAAAAATGACCCGGACCAACCCAAACCATCTAGTCTTTGGGTACTTTAGTATTGTTAGAGAGACCGGGAGGTGATCCACCCATTTTCAAAGCACGTAAAAAATGATTATAAAGGTTTTAGAAATTTGAAGGGTTGTACTTAGTTTGATAAGTGTGAATAGGCTGGTTGCTGGTGTCAAATGTCAAACAACATAACAAAAGCTAAGAAAGAAAATAGTATTTGGATAAAAGATGATAATCACATATCTGATGCAATACTAATAGCTTTTTGAACTTAGACTATGCGGTATGGGGGACGTCCCCCCTCCGTCCTGGGTCCGGCGCCGGTCCAACACCATCCCGCCCCCTCCGGCTTCATCCTTGGCGTCGAGTTCTGGACGTTGGGGATGCTCACTAGATGACAAAAATTATTCTCCCCCCCCCCTCTCACACACCCCTATACATACAATATATACATACACATTTTAGGTCAATCCCCCCCATTTCCACACATCCATCCTCTTTGCCCCATCCTCATGCCCATCCTATGTGGCGCTTACGTGGCGATCATCCTCCAAGGGAGGACCATCACCATACCGTGTAGCCTTATACTTTCATGTAGACATTTTATCAAACAACAATTGAATACATCCAAAGTTGCTGGTGTTTCATATCCTAAACTAAACTTACTAATGTAAAATCCATGAAATCACTTTGCAAAATTTACCTAAATCACTCAGTAACCCAATATAGCTAAGACCTAACTCTATCAGCTTCATGAAAGGTATAGTTTTGCATAACAATAAACATTAAGGCAACACACATCAAAGTACCTAAAAGCAACATCAAAATGCCATTTGATTCCTTATCTCACAAAGGCCGGGGAAATCACAAAGCCATACCTTCTTTCTGCGAGTGGAGTAGAAGAACGCCTGGCGAAGGTTCACTCCTTCAACCTTAATGAGAAAGGGCTAACGGAAAACCTAATACACGAACCGTTAGAGGATGCACAGAGCTCCGGTGAGCAAAAAACCAACGTTGCCGGCAGAACACGTGGCAAACCTTATCTCACTCGCTTTAGATTTCGCGATGTTTGTCGCCAGACCTAGATTTGGGGCAAGTCAGTGTTTATCAGTTGTATAAGCTGGTGGGTGACATGTGTGCATGCTAATGTATAGCTGTGTAATGACCAGCGGTTGTAGATCAGCAAAACCTGAAAGCGATCGAGGACGAATCCGACGCCCTAGAGTTTGATTAGGGCTATAGATGGTGTGGAGCAAGGCTAGGGTTTTGCAGGTAACCGATGTGAGGGACGAAGTCGGCACCTCCTGTGATTTAGGGAAAAAAGGGAATAGCTCAGTTGCCTCTTCCGATTTCGTCTGTCGCCGGAAATGGAGTTGGGTGAGGCAGTGGTTATCAGTGATGAACCGTAGATGGAGGTCGCCAAAACCTGGAAACGGGAACTGTTCCCAAGCCCCTACCCAAAATGTTATATAGGATAATATATATATATATATATATATATATATATATATATGTATGTATATAGGGATTGGGTAAAATGAGAACCACCTTGAGTTGTGAGAACCGTAAGAACCATTCTCAACCCTTGATCATTCATGTTTGAGTGGTTGAGATTAAACTGCATAAAGTAAATCAATAATTATGCAATAATTAGTTTTGTCTTTTGTGAAAACTATTTTTAATTATGAAAAGGGTTATTTAGTCATTTTGTATTAACTTTTTGTCAAATCAAAAACAAAAAAAAAACAAGAAAAAAATTAAATAAAAAATATAACACATATTTACATTAAAACACCTGGTTCGTTGTCCATCAAATTAAAACAAGAAAAACCTTTAAATCAACTAGTTCGTTTTCCCCCTTGATCTTTATCGTCATAAATCCTTAAAACACATATTTACATTGACGTAAAAATCACCAAACTTGTTCCAAGTGAGAACCGTAAGAACCATTCTCAACCCTTGATCATTCATGTTTGAGTGGCTGAGATTAAACTGCATAAAGTAAAGCAATAATTATGCAATAATTAGTTTTGTCTTTTGTGAAAACTATTTTTAATTATGAAAAGGGTTATTTAGTCATTTTGTATTAACTTTTTGTCAAATCAAAAACAAACAAAAAAAACAAGAAAAAAATTAAATAAAAAATATAACACATATTTACATTAAAACACCTGGTTTGTTGTCCATCAAATCAAAACAAGAAAAACCTTTAAATCAACTAGTTCGTTTTTCCCCTTGATCTTTGTCGTCATAAATCCTTAAAACACATATTTACATTGACGTAAAAATCACCAAACTTGTTCCAAAAAATAAACTCAACTCGTTCTTCACTTGTGTGCTATCCTCGTCTTTAACCATAAAGCCCAACACCCTGCAAAATCAAAAGAAAAAAGCATAGCTTTCATATAGCACCAATTTTTTGAACGAAATAAGCTAAGGAAAACTCAAACGTGGATTTATACAAAGACGGAATCCGATTTACGTATGGTGTAGAGTGTCAAAAACAATTTACACATGGTGTCAAATGTAAAATGTTTTTTACGTAGAAGTTTTTTCACACTTGTACTCATGTAAAGGTTGATGTAAAATTTTTTTACGTATAAGTTGTAAACTTTTTTACGCCCCATTTGTAAACTTTTTTACGCCCTGGTTGTAAACTTTTTTACGCCCCTGTTAAAAAAATTTAAACCTTTTTTACACCACGGTTGTAAAGTCATACGTAAATATTCTTTTTTTACGTGTCGGTGTAGAATGTCAAAAAAAGTTACGCACGGTTTCGAATGTAAATGTATTTTTGTAAATTTCGAATGTAAGCTCACACGTAAATGTTTTTTACATGTGGTGTAGAATGTCAAAAAAAGTCGGCGCATGGTGTCGAATGTAAACGGTTTATTTTAAAAAGGTTAATGTAAACCCATACATAAATGTTTTTTTACGTGCGTTGTAAAAAACATTCACAAGTGTAAAAATCCAGATTTTTTTGCAAGGACATAAAAAACATTCACAAGTGTACAAAGGCGATTTTTTTTTGTACGGATGTAAAAAACATTCACAAAGCGTAAAACTCCGGAATTTACATGTGGTGTAGAATGTCAAAAAAGTTTGGCGCATGGTGTCGAATGTAAAAGTTTATTTTAAAATGTAGAATGTAAACCCACACGTAATTTACGTGCGGTGTAAAAAACATTCAAAAGTGTAAAAAGCCGAAATGTTTTTGGAAGGATGTAAAAAGCATTCACAAGTGTAAATATCCAGAATTTTACGTTTAATAAACCGACAAAAACTGAAATTTGTTAATTTTTACACACGTAAATTTTATACACATGTAAATTTTACACACGTGTAAAATTTAAGTTTAAGAAGCCGACAAAATCCGGAATTTTACACACGTGTGAAATTTTACGCAGATTTTTATCATCGAATTTTGTCTTCGTGTAAAAGTTTTGCAAAAAATAACTTTTACATCGTATGAAGCTCAAGCTCAAAGTCGGCTCGGTTGGACCCTACTTATTTGAGCTCGAGTTCGTTTCGCAAAAATCGAAAACTCGGCTCGGTTCGACCCTACTTATTTGATCCCTAAAAATAATTCATAACCTGGAGCACATTTTGTTTATCCACAGAGCGTGCGCTATAAAACGTTGTCGAAACGCGACAAAACAAAATCCAACTTTTCTTCTTTTCTTCTTTTCTTGATCAGCGTCATCTTCGACCCAGAGCCGACGTGCAACCTGAAAAACCCGATAAAACAAACCAATAACCTCGCTAAAAAAACAAACTCATTTAACAAAATAAAAAACCCAACCAAAAAAAAACCGTGTGCTTGAAACCGCTTTCAAGATACAACTCATTTAAATACAGGGAGCATGCTATTCATTGTAAGGAGCTCCCTGGTTTCAAATATCGGCACGACTGGGTGAGAGATGTCTTGGGGGACATCTTGAGGAGAGCGGGGATTTCTGCCAAGAAGGAGGCCCCTGTGAATTTCCTTACAGATCCGATGGAAGGGAGATCTACATTGAGACCAGCGGATCTGCTCGTTTTTGGCTGGGCGGGAGGGAAACATGCTTGTGTGGATCTCACAGGAGTCTCCCCCTTAGCTGGTTTAAGGGAAAGCGGGTTTGTAGCAGGACAGGCTATAAGGAAAGCGGAATCTAAAAAGGTGGATAAACACGCTAAAGCATGTGCTGATAACCAACATGCATTTGTCCCCTTCGCCTTCGACATCTTTGGCTCCCTAGCTCCAGAAGCTACCCGTTTGTTGACTAGGGTCCAAAAGGTTGTCCACAGCAGTTGCTCATCAACAGGGGGCAGGGGTTTGTCTTTAATAGGCTAGGGTTTGCTATTCAGAAAGGGGTAGCGGCGCAGCTTGTTGCTCGCTTACCTGCGATATTGATGTAACTCGGCCAGTTGTTTATATATAAAGTATAATTTTACCATAAAAAAAAATTAAAAAAAAACTCATTTAACAAAAAAATCCCACAAAACAAACCAATAACCCCGACTAAAAAAACATGATATAAGTATTTTCAAAAGATTTCTTCTTTATCACAAACTAACGAAGCTATTATAAATCAATAGTTATCTACACCTTTATGATGAAATTAGTCATTTTTAAATGAAAATTGTAATTAGTGGTGTAAACCAAAAATTCATATCTCAAGGTCAAGGGGCTCACAACTAAAGTCAATATAGCTATTTGAAAAAAAAAAAGTCAAAACTCACAGTGTGTATATAAAAAAAACTAATAGGCCAAATATGCAAGAACCCTCACCACAATTGTTGTGTTTGAGAAAACATTAATTAAATAATACAGATATTTTAATGAATGGAAGTTAAAATTATCCAACACATTAATTAATAAATTTGTCCGTTCAATAAAGAAATAAATAAGAAAAAGCGTATAGAAACCACTTTTCTAAAACCATTTGCAAAACCATCTTTGGTTGTGTGAAGTCTTCAGTGCATTTAATAATAGCCATTAAAGTGGTTTCACATTCATACAATCATATAGAGAGAGAACAGTGCTAAGGCTATAAGGTATGGTGATGGTCCTCCCTTGGAGGATGGTCCGTCACGTAAGCGTAACGTAGGATGGGCATGAGGATGGAGCAAAGAGGATAGAGGTATGGAAATGGGGGATGATAATAAATATATATTATATATTGTATGTATATATATATGTTTGTGAGGTATTTTTGTCCGTCCCCATCGGCAAGAAGACGACGATCACGACGTGACGGAGGGGGGGGGGGGCGAGCTGGATGGTGGAACGGCGCCGGATGGAGGACGATGCTGGACGGTCCCCATACCGTCCAGCCTAAAGATAGAGAGTGTGGAGTGGAAAACGGGTGGCTTTCCGCCACCGGTGACAGCAAACATTGGTAGCATAACCACCGACAACAACAACAACAACACCACCGTCACAAAACGGCAACTGCCAGCACATTACAACCACGTTTAACTGTAGCTCGTTTGTTCACCGGCATCGTCGTCCTCCTTTTGTTCTCTCTCTCAACTGACACTATCAAGTACCAGACCCTAATCCATCGCATGGTTCCCGACCAGTACACCAGATGTGTTACCTTTCGAGTAGATCAGAGACGATTCCGGCGAACATCCACCATGGTTTCTGACGGTGATGGTTAAAAACATACCCACCTTCAACCCAAACACCACTCACACACACCAAACCCGCCTTCTTTTGAACTGCCATCGCTTAAACCCCCTCCACCCTACCTCACTTGAACCCCCTTCACCCCAAACACCAGTAACACACACCACCGCCGTCATCGGGTTTTATATCGAATATCACCGCTATTCGTTTGTTTTAGAGGGATCTGGAACGAACAAGGTCTGCAACTTCAAAACCTAACTAAAACGAACGGCGATCTGAAACTCCGGTCACCGGAAATAGAATGCCTAGGCTTCGATTTCTCTCTCTCTCTCTCTCTCTCTTTGCGTTATGGATTCAGAGATGTTGTAGTTTGTGCTGTGTGTGTGAGTTTTAAAAATAAAAGAAGGAATAAGAGGAATGTGTGTGTGTGAGAGAGAGAGAGAGAGGTGTGAATGTCAGACATTGGGTAGTGTGGGAGGTGCAATTACACAATTGCCCTTATTCATAAAAATGTGTGTACTTATGTGTCAACATGCTATTGGTTTAGAGGAGTTCTTACGGTTCTCGCAAATGGGAGTGGTTTTCTCTTGAACCGGATCCTATATATATATATATATATATATATATATATATATATACTTTCTGTAAAAGGAGAAATCCCAATGACATAAGAAAAGCTGACGTGGCAGCCATAGAGGGTGTCCAACAATATTTTTCTTATGTCATCAACAATGAGGTGGAAACCATAGAGAGAGCATAGTGACATCATAAATTCAAACCACTGCCCCACTTTAAAATTTCAAAGGTTTGGCCCACATTCTTTCTTCAAACCAATGCCCTACATTCAAATTTCAAACCTTTGGTCCTCCCTCAAATTTCAAAGAACTGCCCACATACAAAAGGGCAAAGCTCTGCCCATCATTCAAAATTCAAAAACTCCGCCCACACTCAAAATTATGGCTACAGATTCAAAATTCAAACCATCTAGATATATAATACTCTCTTCTTCAATCAATTACACACTCTCTCTCTATATTCACTTTCTCTTTCACTTTCAAGAATTGCAAATGAAATTAGGGTTTGTTGCAACCCAATTCTCTCACTTATTCACCAAATTTCAACCTCCAAATTTACCCTAATTCTGTCGATTACGCCACCATGTCCACAGAGGAGCCACCGTTCTCCACCACCGCCATTCCACCTCCTCACGGAAGACGACATTTCTTAACTCACCCGTGAAAACTGTCGCCGCTTCCTCAAACAAAAAGGTTTCGTTTTGTTTCGTATCATCCAACTTGAAATGAAAACTGTAATTGAAATGGAAATCGGAATTGAAATTGTAAGTTTTGGATGATTTATAGGGATGAGACGACCTTCGTGGAACAAATCACAGGCGAGTAGATGGAACCAACAATGTGTGCTTATGGCATAAAATATTAAGTCACGAAGCAACCAAATGGTGAACAGGTATAAGAACTGGTTACACATCTGATTAATGTACTATTAGCACATTTCATGAAGCAACCAAATGATACAAGAAAACAAATTGGTACCTCTCTTTCTTTTAGTAAAGCTGCATAATTAATTGATAGTGCCTTGATCTGTGCCTCAGATTCCTGAAGCCTCTTGATCTCTGCTTTGTATTGTTCGATCTGCAGAACAACATAGTTTAAAAAAGAAATGGTGAGTCTATCGCTGTTCATTGTTTCGTTATTGTAGATTTTCACTGTATTTTGATCACAATTTACTGGTCAGTTAATTGATTTCAATCGAATTATGTATTCTGAAATCAACTTCTTTGTTCTTTCATCGTTGAACTGAAATCGGAACAGTGATTGTTTACCCGGTGATTTCCGGTGATGGAGGCTATGGTTCTGGTGAGATTCTGACCAAATAACTTTGTTGTGCAGTATTGTCCGATAGTCGGCAAAGGAACATGATTTGGTAATAGTTAGTACTTTTGATTTTTATAGCTTGTAGCACAATCACTTTCTTCCTTTTTGGGTGTTTTAAGGTTATTATTATTGCTTGAACTCAAATCGGAACATTGTTTTAGGCTATAAAGTTTTGTTTCAGAGGCTTCATTTAGAATACTTATCATACAAAAAGTTTTCTAATTCAGTTTTTTTGATTCTGTCAGCCCTGTTTGATCAAACAAGCTTTCAGATTCATTTGATAGAATTTATCTGAATCTTTATCATCAACTGTCACACCCCAACCGATGGCGGAATCATCAGGCATGGCACTGAGCGAAACAGATTGTCCAGAAGTTTCCATAACAACTATCATCACCATTTAATTTATATAATACGTCCCATACCGTACCTCAAATGGCAAACAAATTATTACAAATAACATCTAGTCAAATATTCTGTTCCGACAACTCAGATTTAAATATAAAAATTGTTTATCTATGTTTAGAGACTCAAGCTGCAAGATCTACAGACAACTATACTCTAGACTTTTATTCTAGCTTCGCCTTCCTAGCAGATAAGCATCTTAAACACCTGTCGCATACGTTAAAATAAAGTCAATACATAAAATGTAAAGGTGAACATACAAGTTTGATAATAGCATAATAGAGTTCGAAATAGTTTACGCATAACCAGCACGTACACAGAGGAAAACGAAGCATGTTAATTATCGACATGGATCTATCGATACCAATGACTGCGGGTTGACTGCCCGAGGTAGTTCGCAATACATGATTACCACCGTAATCCATGCAAGTATTTGTCCTTAACAACCCCCGTGTAAACGGGTGCTGAGTCCAAACTATAGTACTATCGTCGTTAAGGCAGGTAGACAACATTCCACGTGTAAACATAACAACAAGCATTTATTTAGTCACGTAATACATGCGGTAACGGTTAGCGTTTAAAGTAATTGAGTAGTGTGTTCGATTGTGACTTAGAATAAGTAACGTATGTAACACCCAAAAGTGCTAATGCAAAAAGGGTTCGAGTATACTCACAGTGATTGATGGATTGAAGGGAGCACTTGAGAGTAGGGTTAGCATGAATAGTTCGATATCATAACGATGAGTAACGCGTGAAATAGAAACAATTGTTGGAGGGTCGGACAGCCTGGTCGATCGGACGGTAGGTCCGATCGGACGGCTTGATCGTTCGGTTAACCAGTCCGTTCGGACAGTCTGTCCGGTCGATCGGTAGGCCGATCGGATGGACTGTTCGAGTGGATTGTTTCTTCCTTTGAGAAGGATGTGTTTGTGTATGATGGTTTAAATTTTGAAGTTTTCGTTGTAGCATTTGAAAACATGGAAGTATCCTTACCTTTCAGGTCGATCGATCGAACGGACCGTTCGACCGGTCGGCTTATGTCACGGCCCCCGACCCAGTTTGACCCGTTTCAGGAGCTGCGGGACAGGAAACCCGTGGTATTTAATTTAGGCGACAGCGGAAGTCTTTTTAAAACAGGATCTTTCAATATTTCAAACTGCCCGTTTACATAATTTAGGGATATAATCCCATAATTTATATTAAGCTGATTTCATAGGAAAATCTTTATTCAAAACATGTTTCTTTATTTATTTACATTGAGCCACTTCTCTAAGCTGGTAGTGCTTCACGGCACTTTTCTTTGCTCACAACAGATCACCTGAAACATGTTTGAAAAAGGTTTTGTCAGCGGGGAAATACTGAGTGAATCACTCAGTTTGCACAAAACATATTTGTTATAGTTTACAGTATTAAGAGCGATTACAATGTTTCTGATATCAAACCAACTACCCACAGTATTTGTCACTCGAACATCCATTGGCTAGCCCATTTGTCCAATGGTGTCTGTGACTGTGGTCAGATCACCCCTTGGCCACCCGTTTGTCCAAGTGTGACGGGAAAATAAGTAATGTATACAAAACCCCACATACCGGCTGTAATTTGGTGATTACATAGACTTAATCCCTGTAATTATAACTTTTGAAAATAACTTGGAGTTTTGTAAAACAGTTGATAAAAAGAGAATGACTCACATTGCAGATATTACGAGCAGAGTATAAGCTTTACTGATTAGCCTTTTTAACCTAATTTAAATAACAATGCACACACAAACGGGATTAGTAACTAATTCAGCAGTTACGTCAATTCACGAGATTAAACCCTCACAATGATTAACAAAGTGCAATACTTAACAATTCAACAGATTCACAACGAATGACAGAGTATAGTCCGAGTTCGAACAGCACTCAAACATTCAAGTCGAAATCACGATGAATAACAAAGTATAAACTCAATTTGAGCGGCACTTAAACAATCATTGGATAGTTTCAATCGATCGGACGTTGAATCGTAATAGCGATCGAGTTATTACCCTGTTTGTTGCAGCAGCGTCCCGTGCAGTGTGTGTTTGTAGTAAACAGTTAATATCTCAACGTATACTATGAATTTCTACGTCGAATTAACACCTGAATTCAAGTCCCAAGGCCCCCTATATATACTGAAATTGTGTTTCCCCCGCGTGTCGCGATAGGGAATATAAAACCTTCCGCGTATCGCGGGAGGCAACAATCTACTAAGTATAAATTTTAGTGTGAGTTGTTACATCCTCCCCACCTTAAGAAAAATCTCGTCCGCGAGATTTACTGGAATAGATGAGGATATTTCCGCTTCATTTCTGATTCTAGCTCCCAAGTGTATTCTGGTCCTCTCTTTGAATCCCATTTGACTTTGACTAGCACTAGTCGCTTGTGTTTGAGAAACTTGACTTTCTTGTCTTCTATTTGAAGTGGTTTCTCTATGAATTTTAACTTTTCATTTACCTCCACATCTTGAAGAGGTACTACCAGGGATTCGTCTGATAAACATTTCTTGAGATTGGATACATGAAATACATCATGTACTCCCGCTAATTCTTCTGGTAGTTGTAAGCGATAAGCAACTGGTCCGATTCGTTGCATTACTGAAAATGGTCCTACATATCTTGGACTTAGTTTTCCTTTCTTACCGAATCGTACTACTCCTTTCCAAGGAGAGACTTTCAAAAGTACCTTGTCTCCGACTTGAAATTCTAGTGGTTTGCGGCGATTATCGGCATAGCTTTTCTGGCGATCTCGAGCCGTCTTCAGTCTTTCCTTGATTTGAGTTATCTTGTCTGTGGTTTCTTGTACAATTTCTGGACCTGATAATTGACTTTCTCCTATTTCTGCCCAACAAACTGGAGTTCTGCACTTGCGTCCATATAGTGCTTCGAATGGAGCAGCTTCGATGCTTGAATGATAACTATTGTTATAGGAGAATTCAATTAAGGGTAAGTGGCTATCCCAATTACCACCAAAATCTATAACACATGCTCGAAGCATGTCTTCCAGAGTTTGTATCGTCCTTTCACTTTGTCCGTCTGTTTGAGGATGATATGCCGTACTCAAATTTAGTCGGGTTCCCATTGCTTTCTGGAAACTAGTCCAGAAATGGGAAGTAAAACGACTATCTCTATCTGATACAATGGAGAGTGGGACTCCATGTAAAGATACTACTTCATCTACGTACAACTTGGCTAGCCTTTCCATGCTAAAGGTTTCCTTCATTAGTAGAAAATGAGCTGATTTGGTTAATCGATCTACAACTACCCAAATTGCATCATTACCTTTTCTGGTCTTGGGTAACTTAGTAACAAAATCCATTGTTATGAGTTCCCATTTCCATACAGGCATTTCTAATTGTTGTAGTAATCCTGAAGGTTTCTGGTGTTCGGCCTTAACTTGTGAACAGGTTAAACACTTAGATACGTATTCGGCTATATCCTTTTTCATTCCTATCCACCAAAAATTGTTTCTTAAATCTTGGTACATCTTATTGTTTCCTGGATGTACAGTATACCTAGATTTATGAGATTCTTCTAAAATCTTATTTCTTAATTCTCCCTGCTTCGGTACCCAAATTCGTTTCTTGTGGAATCTCCAAATTCCATCATTTCCTTGTTCCAATTCTTTTATGTAACCTTTCATTCCTTCACCATCATCCTTGATTGCTGTTTCCTGAATTTCCTTCAATTATTCCATTAAATCTACTTGTAGATTTAATCTAAGAGCACGGACTCGCTTTTGCTTCTCATGATACTTACGACTTAAGGCATCTGCGACTACGTTTGCCTTTCCTTCGTGATATTGAATATCACAGTCGTAATCACTCAGGATTTCCATCCACCTTCTTTGCCTCATATTTAACTCTTTTTGCCCAAATATGTACCTTAAGCTTTTATGATCTGTATAAACAGTAAACTTACTTCCGTACAGATAATGTCTCCAAATCTTAAGGGCAAAAATTATAGCTCCTAATTCTAAGTCATGAGTCGTATAATTCTCTTCGTGCTTTTTCAATTGTCTAGAGGCATACGCAATTACCTTCTTGCGTTGCATTAACACACATCCAAATCCTAATTTTGAAGCATCACAATATACTTCAAAATCTTCTGTTCCTTCAGGTAAAGCTAAAATTGGAGCATTTGTCAATCTGTGCTTTAGAATTTTAAAAGCTTCTTCTTGTCTATGTCCCCATTCAAACTTAACTGCTTTACAAGTTAGCTTAGTCAAAGGCACAACTATTTTAGAGAAATCTTTAATAAATCGTCTATAGTATCCAGCTAAGCCTAGAAAGCTTCTAACTTCCATAGCTGTTTGCGGGACCTTCCAATTGGTGATTGCTTCTATTTTGGCAGGATCTACGTGAATTCCTTCGTGATTCACCATGTGTCCTAAAAATTGTACTTCCTGCAGCCAGAATTCACACTTCGAGAATTTGGCATAAAGCTTATCCTTTCTTAACAAAGTTAAGAGTGCATGCAGGTGTTTACAATGTTCTTCCTGACTTTTGGAATAAATAAGTATATCGTCGATGAATACGATTACAAATTTATCCAAATATGGTTTACAGATTCTATTCATCATGTCCATAAATGCTGCTGGGGCATTTGTTAGTCCAATGGGCATAACTGTAAACTCATAATGTCCATACCTAGTTCTAAAAGCAGTTTTAGGTATGTCTTCTTCTTGTACTTTCAATTGATGATATCCGGATCGCAAGTCTATCTTAGAAAAGTACCTAGCGCCTTGCAATTGATCGAAAAGATCATCAATCCTAGGTAATGGATATCGATTCTTAATTGTAACCTTATTTAATTCTCTATAATCGATACACATTCTCATTGATCCATATTTCTTTTTCACAAACAACAATGGTGCACCCCAAGGGGATGAACTAGGTTGTATAAATCCTTTGCTTAGTAATTCGTCTAATTGCTTTTTCAATTCTAGCATTTCGGTGGGTGCTAATCGATATGGTGCCTTGGCTATCGGTGTAGTACCCGGAATTAGATGAATTCTAAACTCTACTTCTCTATCAGGTGGTAACCCAGGTAATTCTTCTGGAAAGACGTCTGGGTATTCTGAAACTATAGGGATGTTCTGGAGTTCCTTACTTTTAGTGTTAATGATTACCGAAATCATATACACCATTTCTTGTTTTCTTGAATAACTAGCCAACTTCATTACTGAAATGAATTTCAGCGGCTTTCGTGGTTTATCTCCTGTAATTAAGATTACCTCTCCTGTGGGAGTACGGATTTCTACGGAATTCTTATCACAAAGGATTCGAGCATGGTTGGCTATCAACCAATCCATTCCTAACACTACATCGAATCCGGCTAATTTCATAGGTAACAGGTTTGCAGAAAACTTATGACCTAATAGTTCTATTTTTCCTTCTTGCAAAACTTTATCTATGTTAACAGAATTACCTTCTGCTATTTCAACTGTAAAAATTTGCCTAAGGGTGGTTAATGGTAAATTAAGAGCTTGGCAGAATGAAGTATTAATAAAACTTTGGTTTGCACCAGAGTCAAATAATACTTTTGCAAACACGTCGTGAACTAGGAACGTACCGGCTATCACATCTGGGATGAGTTCAGCTTCTTGAGTGGTTAATTGAAATGCTCGGGCATTCTTCTTGGTTGTTCTATCGGCCGTTTTAGCTTTATTGTCTGCTGGTTTGGTTAACTTAGGACATTCAGATTGGAAATGTCCCGTTTCTCTGCAGTTATAACAGATTCTTGTTTTCCTTCTGAAGTCTTCTTCATGATGTCCTCTTGCCTTGCAAAAGTTGCAGATTATATTGCACTGTGGTGATATCTATATAGATAGATCTTATCTATATGGTATAATGAAGTACCACATGGGTGATAGTGTTTCTTCTTGCAATTTCTGCAGAAAGGAGGTGATGAGGATTGCCTTGTTCCTCTTTTCTTAGTATTACCCATACGAAATCCTTGGGTAATCTTCTGAGCCAATTCTTTCTTTCGATCTTCTTCTCTTGTGCGTACCAGTTCATCGGTTAGGGTATTAGCTAATTCCACAGCATCGTCAATAGTGCGAGGTCTCGCAGCTTTAACGATGTTACGGATTTCACTAATTAATCCCCAAATATAACGGGAAATAAGTACTGATTCTGGAGAAGCCAGGGTAGGTACCACTCTCGCATATTCGAAGAATGTCGAAGTATATCCTCGACAGTCTACGCCTATCATACGATGACTCAGGAACTTGTTGGCCATTTGTTCCTTTTCGTATTCGGGACAAAATTTTCTTTCTACAAGACTCTTAAATTCTTCCCAATTCATCGCATAGGCCACCCTTCTTCCTTTTGCTTGTAGCACTGTGTTCCACCATTCTAGCGCCCCTTCTTTGAACAAATTAGACGCATACATGACCTGATCTTCTTCAGCACATTTACTTATTGCAATTACTGCTTCGGTTTTCTCTAACCAACGCAGTGTTGCAGTTGCCCCTTCATTACCTGCAAATTCTGCTGGTTTACAGGCAAGAAATTCTTTGTAAGTGCAACCAGGCGTTGCAGCTTTCATTTTCTTAGGGAGTGGGGCCTGTTGCGGTTCCCGATCATCATGATTGCCGCCTCCATTTATGTTGTTACTGCCGTTATCTTCCGAAGTACGTTTACTAGGGATTAATTGTTGGGGTTCGGCAGGTTTTTGAGCAGCAGCCATAATTTCTGGAATAGCATTGGCTATCCCTTGAGCAACAATGTTCTCAATATCTTGCCTAGTCATATACTGATTTTCCGGATTTTGCTCAGATTGATTTAATTCATTAACTGGTTCATTATTAGCGTTTTCCATCTGCTAATTAGTATGAATTATTAGTATCTAATTGTTGATAACAAAAATCACACAAAACACATAAAATCTTACAACACACATCTATAGCCAAAATTGTCGATTGCCTCGACTTCCATTTTGTTTTATAGATTATATATGCTTCCATACACTCTGTTTATCTTACAATGTTTTATTTCCCATTTTACAGATTTATTATACAGCCACACTTTCCAACCCCCTATCTTTTGGTCCACTGGCAGTTTCAGTAACGACGCTCCCTCTCGTCGTACTTCCAGGAGAGTTGTTCTCCCATTTCCCGGATCCTATTCCCCGTACCTATCAATTCTTCACCAAACTGTCGAAGTTCGGCTAAGTTTTCATAGCTCATTGGCGGATTGGGGATAGGTTCTGGATCAAATTGTGGAAGGAAGGAATAAGGACTGTTAATCATATTTTGGAATTCCCAATCATTTGTCCACCATTCTTCCATTTGGCCTAAAGGTCGGGTGTGGATTAGTGGTTCTGGAATAGCTGGATCTAAGTTTATTGGGAGTTGAGCTGTGGCAGGGTAAGAGTAGAGATTATTGTTGACAGGTTCTATGACATCACAATTTGACAGTAGACGGTCTATTTCGTCTTGAAATGTGATCTCCTCAGGTTGTTTAGAGCTCTCTCCGATCTCGATTCCCTTTTGCTTAATATCTTCCCTTATTTCTATCTCTGCTGGTTTGGAACTCTCTCCGGTCTCTATTTCTTTTCCTTTGCTCACAGGGTTTTCTATTTTAGGAAGTTTCTTAGTGGCTGGCTTTCTCCTACGCACTTTCCTCCATCCTACATATCTTCTTCTCTTTTTAGGTTTTGCTTTTTCCAGCGGTGGAGCTTGGAATTCCAGAGGTTCCTCTATGTCAGCAACATATCCAGTAAAGTCGTGGGAGACTTCAATTGGTACTGGGTAGAGGTTGAGATTCTGGAATGCTTCAGATAGCTCACTCATGCTGTGTAGCATATATGCACAATGCATAAAAATGCTAAGTTAAAACTTTGGAACAAAGTTTAACAAATAGACATTGAAGTTTTATTGCACACCAATTTGTACAAAGGACAACAGGAAAGAAAACACACTCGGATTTATTTATTTACTGGGTAGTAATTTTCTACTAGACCAGGCTTATTGATAGTTTAGAGGTTTGTATTTTCTGCTACGGTAGCTAGCATATAAAGATTTGCCCATTTTTCATCTAAGTTGTCTTCCCAAGGTGGATTATTGCCTAATTCCTAGACTTCTGGATTAAACCTCACTTTCTTGACTTGGGTTTTCTTTTTCTCCTGACCCTTTCTAAGTATTGAATTTCTTTTCTCTGGGGTAAGAGGATTTTCATAGTTTGCCTTACGGACAAAAATCCCTTCTTCTAAATTAGCTGGATAATTGGAGGGAGAGGTTCCCTTTTCTTTAGGTGTACTATCTAATTTGTGGTAGATAGCGGAAAGCTTTTGTTTACCCATACTGTAATTTTAACAAATAAATTAGTTAACATATATTCACAGAATAGCAATCAGAATTCCTAAGTATTTTCCAATTACTTTGATAGGCTTAAGACAGTGAGCTTAAATCAGTAAGCTTAAAACAGTGGCTCTGATACCACCTTTTCCTGTCACGGCCCCCGACCCGGTTTGACCCGTTTCAGGAGCCGCAGGACAGGAAACCCATGGTATTTAATTTAGGCGACAGCGGAAGTCTTTTTAAAACAGGATCTTTCAATATTTCAAACTGCTCGTTTACATAATTTAGGGATATAATCCCATAATTTATATTAAGCTGATTTCACAGGGAAATCTTTATTCAAAACATGTTTCTTTATTTATTTACATTGAGCCACTTCTCTAAGCTGGTAGTGCTTCACGGCACTTTTCTTTGCTCACAACAGATCACCTGAAACATGTTTGAAAAAGGTTTTGTCAGCGGGGAAATACTGAGTGAATCATTCAGTTTGCACAAAACATATTTGTTATAGTTTACAGTATTAAGAGCGATTACAATGTTTCTGATATCAAACCGACTACCCACAGTATTTGTCACTCGAACATCCATTGGCTAGCCCATTTGTCCAATGGTGTCTGTGACTGTGGTCAGATCACCCCTTGGCCACCCGTTTGTCCAAGTGTGATGGGAAAACAAGTAATGTATACAAAACCCCACATACCGGCTGTAATTTGGTGATTACATAGACTTAATCCCTGTAATTATAACTTTTGAAAATAACTTGGAGTTTTGTAAAACAGTTGATAAAAAGAGAATGACTCACATTGCAGATTTTACGAGCAGAGTATAAGCTTTACTGATTAGCCTTTTTAACCTAATTTAAATAACAATGCACACACAAACGGGATTAGTAACTAATTCAGCAGTTACATCAATTCACGAGATTAAACCCTCACAATGATTAACAAAGTGCAATACTTAACAATTCAACGGATTCACAACGAATGACAGAGTATAGTCCGAGTTTGAACAGCACTCAAACATTCAATTCGAAATCACGATGAATAACAAAATATAAACTCAATTTGAGCGGCACTTAAACAATCATTGGATAGTTTCAATCGATCGGACGTTGAATCGTAATAGCGATCGAGTTATTACCCTGTTTGTTGCAGCAGCGTCCCGTGCAGTGTGTGTTTGTAGTAAACAGTTAATATCTCAACGTATACTATGAATTTCTACGTCGAATTAACACCTGAATTCAAGTCCCAAGGCCCCCTATATATACTGAAATTGTGTTTCCCCCGCGTGTCGCGACAGGGAATACAAAACCCTCCGCGTATCGCGGGAGGCAACAATCTACTAAGTATAAATTTTAGTGTGAGTTGTTACAGCTTAACCGATCGGCTAGGTACTTCAGCGACAAGTTCTTATCAGGGTGTCACCTGGTCGGACGACTGGACCGATCGGGTGGCACTCCAACGCGTTGAACATGTTGAAAATCGATTAAGTGTTGAAGCATAGTATTTCATGATTCGAAGAGTAATTCAAATCAGACAGTAGTCCGATCGAACAGCATTTCGTTTAATACTAGGCTTCATGAAATTGTCAATGTATGGAGCCATGTGCTAGCCGATCGGCTGGCCTGGTCGATCGGCTGGCTTGTCCGATCGGCTGGGCTGTCCGTTCGGACAGTCAGCCCGATCGGTCAGCTTCCTGACCTGGTCGGCCTGTTCGTCTAACACTTGGCTGTTTTGATTGTTTGACGTTATGTCGAGGTACTTTGACAACGAGTTGAACCATAGAACCCTCGTTCTTACTTGTTTCCCCTGCTCGGACAGGAATCACCCAAATCCGCCCGGTGAACTATTCGGAACGGAGTTTAACGTTTAACCCGAAGTCAGTGAACCTCGTGGATAGAATCCGGATCTTGAGTCGTGCAACCACCGAAATGATTAGCAAGTCGGCACAAGCCCCGTACCTATCGGTTTGAAGGCATTGAGTGTAAAAGAGTTGAAAGAAAGTTGGAAAACCATCCTTCAATCCTTTTCACTGAGAAATGTTCAGATCTATGAAAGATCTTTGGTTGTTTATGTTGAAATCGGCTAGATCCAAGTTATTCTTGGTGGATTGAAGCCAAAACATGAAGTTCTTCAAGAACACATGATGACATCATCCTAGAACACTTGAATCTTGATGATTCCACGGTTAGAAAGTAAGATTTGAAAGATAGAAAGGTGTAGGAGTGTGTATAGATCAAGAAAGTACAAGATTTAGGATGAAATCTTACCGGAATCGGAAGGAATCTGAGAAAAGAAAGGGAGTACGAGTTGATCGGTCAGAGCTTTCCAAAAGTGGTAAAGATGACAATGACAGGGGTATTTATAGGCTTCCAAAAGAGGAAAGGGCTGGCCGATCGGCCAGGCATCCTGATCAGACAGCCTGTCCGATCGGACAGCAATCCGATCGGCTTGGAGCCTGATCGTTCAGCTTCCTGATTCGAGCGTTCGGTGCGACGATTTTTGATATTTCGATTTCGATTGCAATTGATGAGAATACGATAGAGTTTCCTATTCAAATTACTTTTAATCCCAACCACTATATCTAACATACAATCACCTATATCTCGCGCTGTCTTTTCGCCACCAATTATCATAATTCGATTTCGATTAAGTTCGACTGAGTTTCGAGTTTCGATTCGAGTTTCGATTGATTACCACACATAACATAAAGTAAACATGCACATGTAACACACAAGGCACACACACACGTATAATAACACTAAGGTTGCATAATTCGAGTTTCGAGTTCGATGATGATTTGGTTAGCTTGATTATTGATTAATTGAATTTATCGCATTGTTACTTCCTACTATTCATAGTCGTTTAGCGTTTCGCATCGATTGAACATTCGATTACTTTGATTAATAACACTTACTCCACATAATACAACTAACGAAATCATAAATTAGACTAGCTACGGTCAAAGGGGTCAATCTTGTCTTTGACTTTGACTTTGACTTTCGGTAACACGTGGTGTTACATCAACGCCAATCATGGTTAGTTTCGCTACAATTTGTCATCACAAATTTTAATTTCTTTTTTACACTTTTGAGATGCACATCACTGTGTTTATAATTTTAATTGAGTACAAAACTATGCTTTGAGTCTATGAATGCAAACATGGACTTAGTAATATTGCAAAGGGGATTATAACCCAGAGAATGATAGCAGTTATTTTATACTTTATTTGGTCCTCATTTTTTTTTTTACTATTTGATGTTAAAAGCCTCAAGGAGATTACATAGAGCTTCATAGGAAGAGAACTGGATATTGCCCTGATCATTTCGAGAGGAAGCGGAAGAAGGAAGCTCGTGAAGTTCACAAGCGTTCTAAAGTTGCCCAAAAGGTTGTCCCTTTTTCCATTACTTGAGCTTTTTTCATTCTTTTTTAAAAGTTGTGGCTCTTAAAAAGATAGTCCGAATAGAAGCCGATCGAATGTGAGTTTTCGACCATTCGTGTTATGTAGCTTAATATTAGAGTGAATTATAGTTAAGGTAATAATATTAACATTCTTTATAGGTTGAAACTGGTGTTAGTTTATTGAAATTGAAGAATTCTCCGAAGAAGTTGTTAGATAGTATTCTGGATAAACCGGTATGGAATCCTACAGTTGCGACGATAGGACTTGTAAGTCATGATTTGTTTCTTTTAACCAATAAGTGAATCAGTGATTCAACATATATTTATCAAAATTTTGAAACATTTGTATTCGTCTTGCAGTAGGATAGACGGGAGTTCATTATCTGGAAGAATACCTGATTTTATCGGAAACTGGACAAACCTCACGAGACTATGAGTGTTATTTTGCATTTTTTTATTAAATAGTTCAGTTTCCAAATTAATTATTATATATAATTTACGGTGCAGTGATTTGCAAGGAACTTCAATGGAAGGACCAATCCCTTCTACGATATCTCGGTTGACAAAGTTGAAGGAATTGTGAGCGCGTTATTAAGCCTCCCCTTTGTTTTTTTCCTCTTTAAATTTATTTGAGTATTCATATATCCATTTATGGTTATGAGGAGAATAACTGATCTGGCTGGAGCATCCAGTTCAAGATTTTCTGATCTACTATCTATGACACAATTGAACACATCTTATCTAATAGTGAAACCACTGTTTTAGGTAAAACAGTGTTTTGAAACCACTTTTGGGTTAAAACAGTGTTTAAAACCACTGTTGGGTAAAAACAGCGTTTTGAAACCACTTTTGAAACCACTATTGGGTTAAAACCGTGTTTTGAGGAGAAAACTGTGGTTGAAACCACTGTTAGGTAAAAAAGGTGGTTTGAAAACACTGTTGCATTAAAACAATGTTTTGTGGAGAAAACAGATGTTTCAAATCACTGTTGGGTTAAAACAGTGGTTTGACTTTGGTCAAACAGACTTTTGAACCACTAAAAGAGTGGTTTACTCTTTTAAACAAAGTTTTTTATTTTTTGTGATTTTTCTTTTTACTCTTTTAAACAGTTTTTGTTATGGATTAATGAAGTTATATAAGTTCTTAATAAATCAGTAAATCCAGTTTATAATGACTGTTTGTGGGTTCTGCTTTAGTGTAGTGTGACTGCAAAATGAGTTACTTGTACATCATCTAGGATCTCCTTGTAAGAGAGATTGGTGCATTAAGTTTCGAGGTTTTAGTTTTAACTGCTTGATGACGTATAGGAGGATGCAATACTTTTCTTTGGGTAAAGCTGGATTAAGAAAGCAGATAGAATTGAAATTATATGCTGATATCAGGTAAAAATGTCATCTTTAAAGATTTTATATCATTATGTGTATATGTAAGAAGTGAAAGTTTATAGCAGTGTTATAAGCAGAAAAGAGTCAGACGACGTTTTATAAGTACCGTTCTTCGCAAGAAAAGGTCGTTTAGAAGACGTGCGAGCCAACGTTTTGCAAGAAGCTACATGAAAGCATTAGTCGCGCCGGAAAGCACCACCAAGATCAGACGAGAAGAAACTTCTAAACTACGCGATATCGTCAAACAAGCGCTAAACGAGTCTAAGGCTACTAAAGAAGCTTCCAATCTAGCCCGAGCTGAACACTCAGAGCTCAAGGACTTATTATCCAAAAAGGAAGAATTGTTACGCGCTCTTACCGAAGAAAAGGAAAAATTAAGAATCAACGAAGTCGCAGCTCGTGAAAACTTGAAGGAGTTCAAAAGATTACTTGCTGCAAAAAACAGAAGCTAACAAACATTGTGAAGATAAAGAACATACTGAAGTTTTGAACTCCCCGGTTGCTTCGCTTTACGAAGATCATTTAGATGGAAGAACTATACAAAAACAAATGTTTAGTTTTGATGACTTTAAATTTAAAAGAGAAGAAGAATATAACATGTTATATCATGAAGCTGATCATGCTGAAGCTTTTGGAGATATGATCATACTTTTGGTGAATTAAGTTTTATTATTGGTTTATATTTAGTATTTGTCACTGAAGTAGTTGTATAAAAATAATAAAAGAAATGAAGTAAATATATGGTTTATCAAGTTTTGGGATGGTTTTCTAAGAAACGACCCGTGTTTGCACACGGGTCTTACCGATAGTACTATATAATAAAATAAACCAATAGAGGGACACTTGTCATTATTCTAGACCATCCTTAATTTTAGATAATTATTATTTAATTTAAATTAATAATTATTAATTAAATTAATATAAATCTTATCAATTCTAAATTATTGGCATAAACTTAACTTCAAATCGTAAAGTCTTATCTAAGCTAAAAAGTGGAGGGACATTTGTCATTATTCTAAATCATCCATAATTGTAGATAATTATTATTTAATTTAAAATATTAAATATTAATTAAATGAATATAAAGAGAAAAATGGTCGGATAGTCCCTGTGGTTTGCCCATTTTTCACCTTTAGTCCCTAACTTTCTAAAATTACAGCTATAATCCCCAACTTTTGCAATTTTGTTCCTTGATAGTCCCTGGCGCGGATGGGGGTTAGTTTTTGGTGTTAAGTGGATGTGAAATTACTAAAATGCCCTTACTACAAAACAAATAATAAAAACAATAAAACATTTATAAATTCAATGGGCCCCACCCAACCACTCACCCAATCAAACACCTCCAATCTTTCTTTGTGGGACCCACCAAATCCATCTTCAACCTATTCTACCCACCTTTGCAGTCTCACCACTTCCGCCACCACACTCCACCAGAACCACCAACGCCACCACAACATCACCCTCTCAGCACCACCCTCTTATCAACTCTAAATTATTGGCATAAACTTAACTTCAGATCGTAAAGTCTTGTCTAAACTAAAAAGCGTTGTTTCACTTAACAATAGATAAACATGCATATTATTTATTGTTAACGTTATTATTATTAACCATGCAAATTATATTAAACAACTTATTAATCAAACCAAAAATTTAAAATAGTATTAACCTAATTTAAAAAATAATTAAAAAATCCATTTTAATTTAGAAAGATTTTTTTTAACAATAGATAAACCCGTGTAATACACAGGGTTTTTAAAAATATAACATTTTTTATTATTTGCTATATAAAATTAGACTTATTCAACCCGTACAATATACAGAGTTTTTATAAATTTTTTTATTATTTAGTATATAAAATTACATTTCTTCCACCCGTGAATACACATGTTTTTTTTTAAATATAACTTTTTTACTGTTTGGTATATAAAACTACATTTATTCAACCCGCACAATAAACGAGGTTCTTAAAGATATAATTTTTTATTAGTTAATATATAAAATTATATTTACTCAACATGTGTAACAAATGAGGTTTTTAAAAATATATTGTTTTTTATTTAGTATATAAAATTACATTTATTTAACCCGTGTAATACACGGGGTTCTAACCTAGTGTATATATATATATATATATATATATATATATATATATATATAGGAGAATGATCATTGGGGGGGGGGTTAGGGTTTTTTTTATCATTGGGGGGGGGGGTTAGGTTTTTTTTTAGGTTTTTTGGGGGTTTAGTTTTTAGCATTTAGCTTGGAGGGGTGGGGGGTTAGGTTTTTTTTAGGTTTTTGGTGGTGTAGTGGGTTTATTTTGTTATGTTCACATTGGTTCTCGCGGTTCTCGCAATAAAGGTGATTCTCGCATGAACCCTACACTATATATATATATATATATATATATATATATATATATGCGTGTGTGTGAGAGCGAGAAGAGCCCCACCATTTCACAACACATGGTTCACATCTGGACGCCACCCCTTGGACTACCTTCAAAACGCCACTCCTGAGTCTTCTGCATTTTGGTTTGTTTGAAATTCCAAACGACAGACGCATCCGCATTAGATGCGTTGTGGATACTCTTAGGCCGATTTTGATGAAAAGCGTAGCCAAAATAGCGAGTGATGCTTCTAAAATATAACATAACATATTAAACCAACTAGGTTAAATGGGCTGGATCAAAATAGCTAGTGATGTTGCCTAAGTGGTTGAGAACACTCTTCTTTTGAGGGCAAAAGTTGTGATGTTGGTGAGGATTTAGCCTGGTATTTTATGCATCCGTTATCCTATACATCTAAGCTTCGTTATTTAACTGTTTTGTTGAGGGCTGATGAGTGTAAAATGCAACATATAAATTACAACAAATAAGGCATAAAACTAACCCTTTTTGAGTACTAATGTTGGAAAAGGAGTGTTTTTGTCTTCCTTTTGTATTTTCAGGATGAAATGAGCTCAAATTCACAAAAGAAGCAAAAAGACAGCTAATTCTAACATAAATACAAGAAAAGGAACAAAAGTGGATTGCCCGAACCCTCAACGGCATCCTCCCAAGCAAAGAAGAGAAAACAGAAGACTGAACACGCCCCGTGCTCAGCCAGCACGGGGCCGTGCCCAAGAAGCAGCAGAAAAGACAAACCTATAGAAGCTTCTATTGCCCACCACGGGGCCATGTCCAGTGAGCACGGGGGCGTGGCGAAAGTACAGCAGGCGCATTAATTGTAATTGCGAATTACAATTAATGAAGAGAGAGAGTGTCAGACGGGCACGGGGGCGTGTCCAGCGGACACGGGGCCGTGCCCAGCCTTCTGTTCAGCCTATAAATAGGAGTGCTTGGTTTCATTTCAACTCATCCCTTGGCACACCACCTCTCTCACACTTCATCCACCACCCACCACCACCATAACACCATCATCCATTGTCCATCATAGAGTGTGTGAGTCGTCTCGGGATCCAAGATTGATTGTAAGAGTTCTTGACAATCAAAGGCCATGTTTGCCTTAGTCTCTTACATCACTTGGTGAAGATTAGTGTTTAGTATAATACTTTTTATTTTTAATGTTTTGCACTTTTTATTTGGTTTTGTATTAATGACTTTAATAACTAGTTGCTTATGTTGAAGGTGATCTTTCCTTATCGTTTGTCCGTGGTGTCTTGGCATTATTTTGCTGTCTATATAAAATAAAAGATTTTCACCATTCATATCTCCACGGTCTATATGGAGGTATGTTGGCTACCTGGTCGGGGGTTAAGGGAACGGTTTGGTAAGGGTCTTGCCCTTGTTCAGCGTTTAGAGGTCCTGCAAGGGACCTGGGTCAATTTTAGTAGGATCTCCTTCAATACCCATAGGTATTGGATGGCGGGGATCCAAACTCTTTGACCCCCTCATAAGTTAACTACTATTAATACTATAACCCGGCTATTTAGGACTGTATCCCTGCTGACTCAGACTACTTAGCCGAGGGTAACGTCACCGCCAAAAGCGGGGCCTACCACAATTTGCATTAATAACTTAATTCATTATCTTCCAATAATCCAACCCTTTAGGATTGTATCCTTGCTGACTCAAACTACTGGGTTGAGGGTAATGTCGCCTTCAAAAGAGGGGCCTACTACAATAACTAAGATAATCTCTTAAATAAGTGCAAAAGTGCGAAAATAATCAAAGGTTATACTAATACACGAGTCGGATCCAAGTGATTCATCTTGTCTATCTGTTTTTATTTTATTTTTATTTTTCAGCATTTAGTTAGTTTTTATTTTCTTAGTTTAAAAATCTTTTCTAACTTTTTGATTTGATTAGACGTTGAGGATAAACCGGTACTAAAAGCTCTTGTGTCCTTGGACGACCTCGCTATCTTACCAACACTATACTACGTCCACGATGGGTGCACTTGCCCATATGTGTGTTTAGTGTTAGTGAATATCGTGTTTTATAAATTTAAAACTTGGCTAAAAGTGTAAAAAGGGCTTAAATATACATTAAAAATATATTACACTACACGCACATCAAGTTTTTGGCGCCGTTGCCGGGGACACAAGGATTTTAAGAAAGTTAGGAATCAACGGCCTAATCATATTTTTATTTTTCTTTTTAATTTTTTAGGATTTTCTTAGTTTTTCAGCTTCTGCAGAGCTCAGCACGGGCTGTGCCTGCTGAACACGCCCCCGTGCTCAATCATTGGAACTGGCAATCCTGTTTTAAGTCAGACAGTAAGCTGAACACGGGGCCGTGCTCACTCAACACGCCCCCGTGCCCAAGATTCTCTTACTAAAACAGAACCGTTAGATCCCGGCGGTTGGTAATTTCTGACATAAACATGAGTGATAGTAATTCTTTTTACTTTCGGCACTCTTATGGTACGTGGTGTCAATTATGTGGAGGCGAACATGAAGAATTAAAATGTTACTTTCTAAATTATAGGCCCCACTATATAGACCCACCAATTCCTTATAACCTTAAGAGGGGCGAAAGTAAAAATAAGCACTATCTCTCCCTCGAATGCGCCCAGCTAGATATTCTAGGGGAAATGCTCCTTGACGAGTTATTTCAACTAGAAGAGCTAATTCTAAATTGGTCGGAAGGATTTTATTGATCCACCCCAAGACGATAACCATGAAGAAATGTTGGAACCGCATTCCGACAACCTCGTTGCTTCCGAAAATACTTTCATACCTACAAAAGACTTGGACGATAGTCGTCCATGTGCCGATTGTGCCGTGAAGGACTCTCCATCGACTTCGTTCGGTGCATACATAGACCTGAGCGATTCGGCATACACCTTCTTTAAAGAGAGCCCGGGAATGGGTTGGACTTGTCCACCTAGAATGAAAATAGGAATTACCCTCACCGACAACCTCTTGCGTTCTCGCCTTAGTCTAGGGCAATTAAGGTATCTTAGGCACTTTGGGGTTGTTCCAACCAATCAAGAGCCGCCCGATACGGGTAAGTTCCTTAAAAAAACTAAACAACCTCATAAAATAGTCCCTCGACACGGGGTCGTGTCCAGCCAACACGCCCCCGTGTTCACCAAAAGATTCCTTTCTGATTAGTACGTCAGAATACGGACAAACTGTGTTAGAACTCCACCTGCACACGGGGCCGTGTACAACGAACATGGGGCCGTGTCCAGGATGCTGTCGTTTTCTATAAATGCAGCCAAGAATTCTGCACATTTGGACCAACTTGGGACAGAGATTTGAAGGAATCTTCTCTCAAACTATCCTAGGTAAGCCTAAAAGAAGGTTCCAACAACCCATCTTGTCCTTTCCTCTTCTAGCCATTTCCTTCTTCTCCATCTTTCTCCAAGAACTACCATTAAAAAGTTTGAATTCTTCAAACTTTGTGGTAGGAATTAATGAGTTTTGTTCAAGGAATCTTGGTAAAAATATGTTATGTAGCATTGTTTTAAGTTATTAATGTTTAAAAAGACCCCACAAGTTCAGAGAATAACTTAAAATTTCAAGTTTCCTTGCTTCAAAATTCTGCAGAAAGATGAACACGGGGCCGTGCTCAATGAGCACGGGGCCGTGTCCAGATACTGTTTCACCAAATAAACTATTTATTAGTTTATTTTTCGTAGAATGTCCAGCGAAAACAGCGAAACATCATCCGTGCATTCATCAAACAGCCGAAGAGGAAGGAGGCCCTCCGTTGAAGCTACGCTTGTGCACTATGTGATAGCATTAAGGGAGGCTCTCGACGAAATGACGTCAGTAGAGGAGGTCCTAATCGACCATATTAACGATCTTACGGTGGGACTCGAAAGCAGCTTCCAAGAAATTAACCTCTTGCACCAGAGGTTAAATATTCTTGTAGCGCCCCCGATGGAACCAGTCCTTCCACAACAGGATTGGAACTTGGCACTCGGGATTAACAACCCTACCGGGTGGGAAGACTTTCCGGCGGAACCTCCCATGGAGCACCAACAAGAGATCCCGGTGGAAATCGAAACTCCTCAAACTAATGCCAATGAGCCTTCTTTTCTCCTTCCAGGGGAGGTGGAGGAGTGGCTCGCCGACATGTGAGGAAAGCCACACCGGGAAGAAGGAGTTTTAAAAGCCTTGTCTAACCAAGATTAGTAGCTTCTTGGAAATTTTGCTATCTAAAATAAAGTATGGGCTAGAACTCCATGGTTTAATATTTCCTTGTTTTCATATTTCGTTTTATGTAATATCTCTCTATGGTTGCAATGAAATGATGGTTTTTAAAAGTTTGATGGTTTATAATAAATAAAACACACTCATGGTGGTAAAGGATGACAAAGGGAACGAGAAAAATGGCCCCATGCACAAGAACAAGGCAACCCGACACAAAATTCTCCATTACAGAAAGCTCAACACGGGCCGTGTCCAACCAACACGGCCCCGTGCTGAACCCCCTACAGAAAAATGCCCAGTTCAAGTAACTGGACACGGGCCGTGTTCACCAGACACGCCCCCGTGTCCAGGCTTCTGTCTCATTTCTTTAATTTTTGTTACTGGCACCTGAACACGGGGCCGTGTCCGGTCCCCACGGGGCCGTGTCCAGACTGCCAGTAACATAAATCTTTGCTTTTCACATTACACATCCAATCAACCTAAAAATTTATTTTTGGGACACATTGAGGACAATGTGTAATTTAAGTGTGGGGGGGAAGCTAACACCTCGAAATTTTGCAAGTCCTAACAACAAGCCTTACACAAAACTCTATTGGAACCGCTAAACACCCCAATTTTTTTCAAAAATTTTCATTTTTTTTACTTGTCTAAAGTTTAAGTTAGGAATCCTAAGATTAATAAGGTTATATTTTTACAAATTTTACAACCGAGAGCGTCGTGATAACAAGAACCAACATAAGAAAATTATGAAACGGCATAACAAGCTTAGTTAAAATTTGATTATATATGCTCGATCACATAAAAACCCATTCCCACAAAAGTGAGTTTTGAGCCTTTATTGAGCATACAAATTCACATCTTTAGACTAAATGCTCATTTTTCGTTTCTTGTGTGAAATAGCCGCTTGGTTCTTACAACTCTAGAACTTGCCACGACCCGGTCCTTACAAACTTAAACCCAAGTAAGTAAATGATGGAGGCATTAGGACTAACCATTTTTCTTTCTACACCATTATTTTTCAATTTTTTTTACCACCTACCCAAGTTCCCCCTAGTTAACCCCTTTGAGCCTAAACCTTTCATTTCTTTACCATATTGTTCAATATATTCGAAATCCAAATTCGTTATCACACATAACACATAATTGGTCTAACACATATTCAATGATCTCTCGATTCTTATATTTGTGTCAAAATGCCTAACCATGCTATAAATTCTCGGTTGACTTTCAGAAGGTCAACCTTCTAGCATATAACTTCCAACTTTTGAACACACATTCATGATGATATGGTAAACCATATTAATGCCATCATAATCATTTCATACATAAAGTTGTATGACACATAGAACTACATGATCACCTAGTCACATACACAATATTCACATAATCAATTCACACATATTTATGCTTTCATGATTCCACATTTGACAACACATTGCTAAGTTAGACAACTTAACGTAATTCATAACATCATCCTTTACTAGTATGGTCATATATTATTCATTTAGTACACATTCACTTCTTAATCATCATTAAACAATTAATCAAATCCATGGTGACCGTCACACCATACAAGCATAAGGTAAATTCCCCAAATGCATGATTTTGATCAAAACATGCATTCAACCCGAATTCTCATATGAATTTCATCTAAAGCACATTATTCATGTCGGTTTACTATCAATTACATCATTAACACCTTCTATGTGTATTCATCAATTAATTGCATACAATCTCATCTATTAAGCTCACCTAAGCATTTCATCAAGCACTTGGTGTGCGTACAACCTACTATGCATAGTTTACAACTAGTTCATGCATATCCTTCTAATCTCATTCATAATTCATCAAACTCCTTCTTCTAATCAATATGAATCATTCATGCATAAACATTAAACACACTATCATCATATTTCTTTCAATTTCCTCTAACAAGAATCCATATTACTCACATGATACATCAACATTCAACAAGAATTAGACATGGATGATGACTCAAGTCATCATTTTCACCATAACTAATGGGTTTCACCTCTAAGCATCAATTAACCTAAATCATGCATAACCAATGCTCTATATGATGATTCTAACATATCCTCATACTCAATTTCATACAATTTCACGATTTACAACATAACCCACTTCATTCATAATCACCAATCTAACTTTTAAGACATAACATATTAAACCAACTGGGTTAAATGGGCTGGATCAAAATAGCTAGTGATGTTGCCTAAGTGGTTGAGAACACTCTTCTTTTGAGGGCAAAAGTTGTGATGTTGGTGAGGATTTAGCCTGGTATTTTATGCATCCGCTATCCTACACATCTGAGCTTCGTTATTTAACTGTTTTGTTGAGGGCTGATGTGTGTAAAATGCAACATATAAATTACAACAAATAAGGCATAAAACTAACCCTTTTTGAGTACTAATGTTGGAAAAAGAGTGTTTTTGTCTTCCTTTTGTATTTTCAGGATGAAATGAGCTCAAATTCACAAAAGAAGCAAAAAGACAGCTAATTCTAACATAAATACAAGAAAAGGAACAAAAGTGGATTGCCCGAACCCTCAACGGCATCCTCCCAAGCAAAGAAGAGAAAACAGAAGACTGAACACGCCCCGTGCTCAGCCAGCACGGGGCCGTGCCCAAGAAGCAGCAGAAAAGACAAACCTATAGAAGCTTCTATTGCCCACCACGGGGCCGTGTCCAGTGAGCACGGGGGCGTGGCGAAAGTACAGCAGGCGCATTAATTGTAATTTCGAATTACAATTAATGAAGAGAGAGAGTGTTAGACGGGCACGGGGGCGTGTCCAGCGGACACGGGGCCGTGCCCAGCCTTCTGTTCAGCCTATAAATAGGAGTGCTTGGTTTCATTTCAACTCATCCCTTGGCACACCACCTCTCTCACACTTCATCCACCACCCACCACCACCATAACACCATCATCCACCACCATCATCCATTGTCCATCATAGAGTGTGTGAGTCGTCTCGGGATCCAAGATTAATTGTAAGAGTTCTTGACAATCAAAGGCCATGTTTGCCTAAGTCTCTTACATCACTTGGTGAAGACAAGTGTTTAGTATAATACTTTTTATTTTTAATGTTTTGCACTTTTTATTTGGTTTTGTATTAACGACTTTAATAACTAGTTGCTTATGTTGAAGGTGATCTTTCCTTATCGTTTGTCCGTGGTGTCTTGGCATTATTTTACTATCTATATAAAATAAAAGATTTTCACCATTCATATCTCCACGGTCTATATGGAGGTATGTTGGCTACCTGGTCGGGGGTTAAGGGAACGGTTTGGTAAGGGTCTTGCCCTTGTTCAGCGTTTAGAGGTCCTGCAAGGGACCTGGGTCAATTTTAGTAGGATCTCCTTCAATACCCATAGGTATTGGATGGCGGGGATCCAAACTCTTTGACCCCCTCATAAGTTAACTATCAATACTATAACCCGGCTATTTAGGACTGTATCCCTGCTGACTCAGACTACTTAGCCGAGGGTAACGTCACCGCCAAAAGCGGGGCCTACCACAATTTGCATTAATAACTTAATTCATTATCTTCCAATAATCCAACCCTTTAGGATTGTATCCTTGCTGACTCAAACTACTGGGTTGAGGGTAACGTCGCCTTCAAAAGAGGGGCCTACTACAATAACTAAGATAATCTCTTAAATAAGTGCAAAAGTGCGAAAATAATCAAAGGTTATACTAATACACGAGTCGGATCCAAGTGATTCATCTTGTCTATCTGTTTTTATTTTATTTTTATTTTTCAGCATTTAGTTAGTTTTTATTTTCTTAGTTTAAAAATATTTTCTAACTTTTTGATTTGATTAGACGTTGAGGATAAACCGGTACTAAAAGCTCTTGTGTCCTTGGACGACCTCGGTATCTTACCAACACTATACTACGTCCACGATGGGTGCACTTGCCCATATGTGTGTTTAGTGTTAGTGAATATCGTGTTTTATAAATTTAAAACTTGGCTAAAAGTGTAAAAAGGGCTTAAATATACATTAAAAATATATTACACTACACGCACATCAAGGGCCATGGATGTCTGTGCATCTTCGGTGCATTATTGACCATGACGTGTTGCCTTTCACACTGTCGTCATTAACTATGCATCCATGGCATATTTATCCGTTTGAGATAATACGTATCTTATAACACCCAAAAAAACAGGCTTGGTAATTAAACCAAATTAACCGGGGAAGAGCGTAAATACCGATACGGTAAAAAAAATATATATGCCAGATAAACATTAGGATTTAATTAAGTAAATCTAATGTTAACTAAAAAATGAACAAATACTTTTTAGTAAGTAAATATCTATAAAAGGCCCGGGTTACCCGGACATAAAGTAAGGCAAATTGTAAACCTTCCCGAAACTTGGTAATCTAACTAGGGATGTTTGACCTAGTTAACTACATATATTATGTTGATAAAAGAAGGGATGGTGTCTTAAACATAATAAAACCGAACCTTAGGGACTAAATGGGGTTAAGTACAAAGAAGAGGTATTAAAGAATGAAAACATAAACACACATGTGTGTGTCATGGTTTAGAGAAGAAAAGGGGGAAGAACCCTAAAACCTTTATACACCAATCCTAGCAAATTCGAGGATGAATTGAGGCTAAACCTTATGCATGGACCTTGATTATTGACCATCATTGCTTGATGATCACAAGGTATGTCATAATTTTACACTTTAAAAGAGGTTCCATGAAAAAGAACTTGAATGTGGTAATCTTGAGATGGGTTTAGATGATATGATGAAATTGATAGTGTAGTAATGTTCATAACCACCATGCTTGCTTGTATGAGTGAAATACATGAATTTAGAGAATTCCTTAAGTGTTCATACATGACATGAAATGGGTTTGTATGACATGATGAAATTTATGTATTATTGATGTTAAAAGGTGCTTGAAATCATCATGTTTACTAGTTTATATGGAAGAATCTTGAATTTTAGTTGTAATTGATGACTAAGGCAAAATGTAGGAATATGAGCATGCAATACTTGTACTTTGTGCATTATTTGTGGTATGCATGCCAAGTGTTTGATGAAATGCCTAGGTGACTAAAATAGGCAAAATTTTATGCAAGAAAGGGTTAAATGTGTGCGTGGAAAGTGATAATGATATCATTATTAGTAAACTAACATGAGACAATGTGTCTTAGATGGAAATACGATTTCATTATATGATTTGGTACAAGCATACATTAACAACTTGTATTTTATACTTGAACGGTGTGTGTATATAATGTGTTTTTTAAATAAGGTTTCATAGGATTTGGTATATTAAAAGTACCTAAGATACATACAAATGAATTATTCAAGTATTATGTACTTGTATGTCAAACATGTTCTAAGTTAGTGCACATGTTCATACCTAAGGATAGTTTGACTTTTAAAGTCAAACTAACCAAAAACTAATGTCTTGATGAATTGGTATGTCAAAATCTATGAGATGTTGTGGTCATTATATATGATGACTAACCTAATAAATCTTGTGGATATCGTGCTAAGTTTGATCTCGTCAAGCTAGGTGGAAGCTTGGTAAGTAATGGGTCAAACGGGTCAAGTGCGCGGGGAAGCTCGAACGGACGCAAGGTAAGTAAAACTTACATCTCCTATAATAGAATCACTAATTAAGAAATATGAAGTATACGGAAATAAACATGACTTGTTAAAGTCGAGACCCATGGTGAAGGCCAAATGGGTCAAAATGGGTAAGTTTATGTTAGATCATATTTTGGTGATTGAGTGAAGAATTTTAGAATTTGGACCCTAAGGTGTGAACAGAAATGGGTCGAGCGAGTAAAAAGGCAAGCAAATCATATGTTAATGATTAAACTAACGAATGTAAAAAGGAGAACCGATGACGTAAGTCATAATGGGTCAACCTTGTGACACAAAATCAAAAATATAAGATTCTTAAAAGACAGTTTTCTCTTAAAAGCCGTAATATCAAAGTGTTGTAACAAAAAACATCCGGAACATATCGAACAACAAATTCCGGGTTGTTTGTCTTCTCAAAGAACTCCATAGCTCTGTCTAACTTTCAGGCCCGCACAAGCTCTCGAATCCATATATAGTAGACGTGAAATTCCTCAAATTCATCCACCAGTTTCCCAGCTTTATCAAACTGATCGTTTTTACATAAACCATCAACAAGAGCACCAACTATTCGCCCACCGTTTTTTAACTTGGCCCCACTTTCTAGCACCCCACGAAGATACACTCTGGCTTTATCAAACTCCTTTTTCTTGCAAAAACCCTTAACCAATATAGTATAAGTCACGTCTGACTCAAACCCATGCATCTTAATTTGTTTTGCAACCGACTTGACTCCATCGAAACGATTCTCCTCTACCAGCCTGTTTAAAAGCACATGATAAGCAAAATCATCTAAATCAACACCCTGGTAACGCATTCAGCCAAACAAATGGAGCGTGGTCTCGGGTTTTCTCGCCACAACATAACCCATCACCAAAATTTATGATAGCTCGTCTTATGAGTGCCTCGATGCTTAGCATAGTTATCCAAATAATCCAACATCAACGACATTTACTTTGCTTTGGAAAGAATCTTGAAAATAGCGTTAAACGTAGCACGGGTAAGGTGAAAACCGGGTTGGCGACCCACCCAATCAAAGAACTTTAAGCAGGGGTTGTTTGTTTAGTTACATTCAGGGGTTGTTTGTTTAGCTCTTAATGAGGCTCTTAATGGTTCAGCACTTAATGGTTCAGACTGTTTGTTTTGCGAGCAGATGTCTGAATGATTCAGACATTTGCCTCTGAATGGTTAAGCATTATACTGAGTCTGAATGGTTAAGAAATCTTATCTGAATTGGTCAGACATTTGCCTTTGAACGGTTAAGCATTATAGTAGCTCTTAATGATTCAGACCTCTTACTGGTTCAACACTTAATAGTTCAGACCTCTTACTGGTTTAGCACTTACACATTCAGAAGTTGCCAAACAACCCCTCAGTAATTGTTAAGTTTTGTATTATCACTACAATGTTAAAAACACTAGTTCGAGGCACAACAAGAGTCTAACTATGGGCGTTGCACAACGAGGATATGCATAACAGCCTTCGTGTGGATTTGATTGAGTATCTTTGACAATTCGGTCATATCAATCCTGATGATTAGCTGTCATTGTTATTTTTAGTATAATAACTAGTAATAATGTGCACGCGCGTTGCGGCGCGGGTACATTGCAAACATCGAATGAATTAGCCCAAGCGTTATGTGTTGCGTTAACCACACGAAAATGCATGTTTCGACGTATCCGATTGAACTTAATGTAACATACATAAGCATTGTGATTGGATCCCAACGTTATGTGTTGCGTTAACTACACAAAATCGAATTTATACAATACGATTATAATGTATTCTATGTGACCCGAATCAGACATATAAAACGTAGCAAGTATAAGGAGAAACAAACACGTGTAAACAAAAGAGATTAATTAGAACTTTTTATATAAGGAAAAGAAAACACAATTTGACTTCACTCGATTCAGAACAAAAAGTACCAAACCGTCATAAAATAAGCATAAAAATGTATTGGATTTGAACTGACGCCTTCCCAAAAAGTTTACGTCGTAATATAGAGCAACTCGAATTTATATCAACACGTACATAAAGGTAAAATTGTATTGTTGCAAATTAATCTCAATAAGTATATCTTACTTTAACAATTACTTACTTTAACAATTCCAGTATATTATTTAATAAATTTAATAGCAATAATATAGTTGTAACAATGATGGCCTTTATGAAATTTCAATTACTTCAAAATACAGCTAGAATATTGATGGCCTTTTTGAAATTTCAATTACTTCAAAAGTTGTTTAAAATTTTAACACTATCCTCATTCCAAAACCATGTGTTTTCTCAAAACCAAAACCATGTGTTTCTCAGTCGTCTCTATGTATACAACCACCACGAGTCATCAGAACACCAATAGTTATTTAAATACCTACTCTCTCTCTCTCTCTCTCTCTCTCTCTCTCTCTCTCTCTCTCTCTCTCTCTCTCTCTCTCTCTCTCTCAGCCACCACAACACCACCTCCATCGTCGGCCACCGTGAAGCCATCGTTTGTGTTAAAATTATACATCTCGTTCATATCAATGACTTATAACAATTGTGTTGTTTATTACTTGACATACATAAATATTTTTTGTAGTTTATAATATCAGTTATTTTAAAGTTGTTTAAAGTTGTTTACAAATATCGTTGTTTCTAACATTTCTTCTTTTTATTACTTCGCATATGTGGGTTGGTACTATTGACTGCTTATGGGCTTGGTGGACTGCTGATGGGCTTCGCACATATATGAAAGTGGAAGACTGGACTTGGCATCAGTGGGCTTCGCATATTTATGAGAGATATCTCAGTCATCTTTTTTTGGAAGGCAATTTTCATTAAAACAAACCAGCAGGGAGCTGGAAAGAGTACACAAAATCAAAACACATAACAAACAAAATTAAGAAAAACATAACAAGGGGGAGCGACACCAGTTTTGCCAACACAACGACTTGTGCTTTGTTCTGTTAACAATCCATGTGAAGAGCTGAGCGAAACAATCATCAATTAAGGAGTCGATATAGATGCTTTGCATCCTAAAAACTTTGTTATTCCGCGCCTTCCAAATAAACCACAAAGTGGAATAGAGAATTGTTGTCTTTAGATTCAAAAGTTCTTTTGATCCTCCAAACTGAGCAGCAACATCAAAAAGCTCTTTCACATTATTTGCCGCGTACCATCTAACATCGCTCCGCCAAGAAACTCGACTCCAAACTTCAGCAACCATGGGACATTTAACAAACACATGGTCAGTAGTCTCATCCTCAAAACTACAAAGAGGGCAACGGGTATCCGGAATGTGAATTCCTCTACTAGCCAAGTTCGACCGAACAGGAATTTTAATTAGCTTCAGCTTCCAACTAAAGCTTGACACCTTTAAAGGAACCCACTTACTCCACTTAAAGTTTTTAGTCTTTTCCACTTTTTTCCAATTTTGACAACAACAATTTCCTCGCCGAGCTAACCGGAAAAATACCACTCGAGTCATGCACCCAATTCCACTTATCCTCGCTTGCCTCAAAGACGTAGCATTTTAACATTTCCACCAGGTCTTCCAGTTCAGATTTAATAACTTCAGGAATGTTTTTCCGTGACCACTTCCAAGAGAAATCAATAATTGTCACAGCCCCCGATCCCTAATCCCCGGGATCGGGCGGCCGCGAGCCAGTTTCGGTGGTATCGCGTTATTAACTAATTTGGCAGCGGAAATTTTCATCAGGACCGTAGTTAGGAAATATTTTATCAGAGTAAACCACCACATTTTATAACATTACACATATGGGTAAAACCAAAGTTTTCATTACAAACTGATTTATAGGGATAAATCCCATTTATTGAAATAAACGCTTTCTTTTATTTAGGTAACTTTTATAGCCACTTTTCCAAGCCTTCAATGCTGTCCAGCTGGCTTCTAATTGGCTTTCACATTGTGTTACCTGAAACGCGTTTTAAAAACATTTTGTCAGTGGGAAATACTGGTGAGTGAATCCCAGTTTAATCAAGTTTAAGTAAAAAGTCACAGTGTACAGTATTGAGGGCGCATCCGCAATTACATTTGTTTCCAAGATATAACAATTAACAGCAGTGGTACTGTTGTACTCAACTTGTGGAAATGTTACTCCTTGACCAGGTGGTAACAAATTTTGTATACAAAACCCCAACATACCCACTATAATTGTATTCTTACAAATACTCAATAACTGTTATTCGCAGGGAAAAGTATGTAAGGTTTTGTAAAAACAGTTTAACAAAAAGAGGATTACTCACATTGCTGTTTTGGGGTTTTCAGTAAGGATTTCCTGGGAATAATCTATAAATTACAAAAATGCACGTGTGTTAGTATAATAACCCATTTTAACATTAGTAATACCCTCCCCGAGACGGCATTCCAACGACTACGTCGGGCAGAACCACGACAGCCGTTACGGAACCCTAGATCAATCGGGCAGAGTATCTAATACGTCTCCAGGGGTTATAATACTTACATCGTAGTAGAACCTCGCTATTTAGGGGGTGTATAATACCCGAGTATTATGCCTTCTATTCAGAATTTAGAGAAAAGAAACGATTTTGAATGATCGGAAATGAAATCCTGAGGCCTCCTTATATAGGGCCTGAATTCAGGTTTCTCGTGGCCCGCGTAATACAAGACAAGGGTTTACGCGGCCCGCGTCAACCCGGTCAACAGCGTAGCCTTGAGGTGTCACTACCCTAGCTTCGCCACGTGTCGCCACGTGGTGGCTTCCGGAGGAGGGCGGGTGGCCTGCCTTGTCGCGGCCTGCGTCAACTAATGATGTGGCCTTACGCGGCCCGCCTAAACTTAATTTTTCAATTTTTAATTATTTTTAATACTATTTTATGTATTTGAGGCCCGTTTTCGCGTATGGGGTGTTTTTAATGACATATTAGGATATTTTAAAATATTTTAGGATGTCGGAAAAATTATGAGGGTGTCGGTTCACGTTAGGGTTGTTATAATAATCTTACCCGCATCAATCTTAATCCTTTCCGAGACTTTGCAGTTTTTTGACATATCCATAGCATAAAGGTTGGGAAAGAGGTCTCTAAGAGGAGTTCTTCCAAACCAGTCGTCCGTCCAAAAGCGAGTATTATTCCCGCTACCCACTTTCTTGTGAAAAAAGTCCTCAGCCGAGACCCCAACATCCAGAAAATCTCTATCAATTTTGGCGATGTTAAGCCAAGGGCCCTTGTAAGCTGGGTTCGTGATTCTGCTAATTCCTGGATCTTTAATATTATGGGAAGCACAAACGATTTTTGCCCACAAGGAGGAGTCATTATTAAGGATCTTCCACCACCACTTAGAAAGCAAGGCAAGGTTTTGGGCTTTTAAGTTGCACACGCCTAGACCCCCCGAAGACTTAGGAGTGGTAACCACGTCCCATGCTACCCAATTCAGCTTCCGAGTATTATCGGTGCCACCCCACAAAAAGGAACGTCTAATCTTGTCCAGTTTATTGATGACCGTTATGGGCGCTTTGAATATAGACAAGTAGTAAAGCGGGATACTAGTCAAAACTGCATTAACCAAAGTGAGTCTTCCGCCAAACGACAGAATATTAGCCTTCCATGAACTTAGCTTTGCGGAGAATTTATCAATAACCGGTTTCCATGCCTTACATAAGTTCATATTTTCGCCAATAGGAAGCCCCAGATGCACACAAGGCAGATTCCCTTTGTCACAGTTTAAAACATTCGCCATCCCGGCAACCTCTCTATCCTCCACACCAATACCGAAGAGGCGGCTTTTATGAAAATTCACTTTGAGCCCTGAGATCAAGTGAAAGCATTTAAGAATTCGTTTCAGCCCAAGTAAATTATTTAACGACCAGTCTCCCACAAAGACGACATCGTCGGCGTACATAACGTGGGAGATAGTAGGTCCACCATTAGGGAGAGATATGCCTTTGAAAATTTGTTTCGACCCGGCCGCTTTCATCAACGCGTTTGTTTTTGGTAGTTCCCTTTCTCATCTGTTCTTTTCTCGATCTTTGAGCTGATTAGGGTTTTCCACATGTATTTTAGATTCGTCTTGAATCTGAGTTTAGTTTGAGTGTTTCCCGTTAATCGGTTAGTGATTATCATATTGATAATCTGATCGAGTTGTTGTGAGGAACGTTGTGAGAGATTCGTTCTTGTAATCTGTAAGAAGACTTGTTCAGAGGGTTAATAATAATCTGGTTTGGGTATTCGTAGTTTCTTTGATAGTTCTTTGCGGATCCTTGTTTTCGTGACAGTTTTCAACGGCGGCGGCTCTAGTTGCTCCGGTGTTTACAACAGCAACCTCCAATGACGACGATAACAGCATCTGGGTTTAGATCGTCGACGGGGCAGGCTATTTCCGGTTGTTTAAGTTGACCACAGTCCATATCTACTCTTGCATGTGGTTTTCTTGACCCGATCTGTGGCAGCTAGGGTTTCAAGGCAAGGTTTCCAACCTTTTTTTCGGATTTCCAGCTACATTTTTTTGTTGTTTCAGAATCAGAGGTTTAACCACATTCCCGTCATCTTAGGGCTTATCCTAGCAGCGATGATAGAGCTATGGCACTAATCGGGTGATTTGCACGGAGCCGGCAAGAGCTCGCTTTCTTCCAATCTTTGTTGGTTCGAAGCATCCATGGCAGAAAATGGAAGTAACTCAGTTTGCAATCAAAGAAGAAAGTTAAAAGACACATCATTTTCCTTTTTCATTTGTCCAAATCTTTTTCAAAAGCATATATCCAGTTTCTAGAATTAATTTCTGTTTTTTATTCCAACTATTCGTGAAGATTCGATGGCAGATTGTGGTGGTTACGTGCACTTAGCGGCTGCGCCGAGACCGTCATCATCGATGCCGGTTGTAGTAGTAGAGTGAAAGCTTTGGTGTTTGGTAGTTACAGCGGCAGTGTCAAAGATGTAGTATGAGAATATGTGGTGGTGTGGTATTTGGGGGTATTAATGGACCAATAAGACTCAAACAGGTGATCTGGTCGGTGGCAAAGGCCACCGACTTTGTCCTTTAAGATATATGATAATGATAATATAGTTTTACTATTTTTATTATTATGTATTTTGATTTGTTATTAATAGACTATTTATCTTAGTTATTGAATAATTTAAATTAACCTTAATTATCAAATGCTTAAAAAATTAAAATAAATTAATTATTTAAAAAAGGGGTATGGGACAGGAAAACATAACACATGTTTGGTGATGGAGGGAAGGATGGAAGGGGTGGTGATGTAGCGCTAACTCGCTAAGGTGACAGTTAAAGATGGAGAGGAGAAGATAAACCATAACACTTGCCTAAGTACATAAAGATTACAAAGAGGGTCACATATGGGAAGTTGTGATTTAATATGACAATAGAGTGTAACAACGAAATGAATACAAATTAGTGTTTTACTAAATTTATTTGTATTTCTTATGATATGAGTATATGTTTGTAGAAATTGTAGTTGAAACCCTCGAGAATCTCATTAGTAAAAATCAGATGATAAAGTTGCACCTTTAATTAAAGGTGGCAAAACAGGCAAACTACAAACCTATAACTTAGTGTAAGGGGCTGTTTGTTTGCATCTGAATGGATCCATTCAGAGCTTACCTCTGAATCGGTCAGAGGTTTGGTTGTTTGGTTCACAAAACCCTTACCTCTTAATGGTTCCATTCAGGTCTGAATGGTTCAGATTTGAAAAGTCGCTGAATGAAACACTTGACATACATGCCCCTTCCTCCCATCTCCTCCACAGCTCCTCCTCCCCCTCCACTGCTCCTCCACCATCAGCACACACACGATTAACATCATATGAAAACACAATACACATGAACGAGTTTAGACTCACCGTGTTCCCAGAGTAACGGTGAAAACTTTGGAAGACGTTGATTGAGAATAATGAGTGCGTGTGTCGTCGGAAGAGTTCCGGTGACGGTGGCGGTTGTTTCCGGCGGTAATAAGAAGGTTGAACGATGAATCATCGGTAGCTTTTCTGCCATTGATTGTGAGATTGTGATCTTACAGAATCAGAGAAACAAGATAAGGTGTGAATGGATAAAAAGATATGCAGATCTGTCAACGAATTGATTGTTGATCGGTGGAAACTGGTGCCTGAATTTAATAACAGCTTTTTTGGTGATTTGTTTGTTATGGGATTTTCTTTGGGTTGAGTAAATAAACACATCACATACATGCCCCTTCTTATTTTTTGTTTTTTGTTTACCAGTGAAATGGTGTTTGCTTATGAGTTTGAATTGATGCTAATTTGAGGTGCCTTGAGTTTGAATTGGTTATTTGGTTTATTGTTGTTGTTGATGATTTGTGTGTATTTGCTTATGAGAAATAATGAATTAGGTATTGTTTTAGACCTAATCAGTTAGGTATTTAGTTTTGTTTAGAGGGGTAAAAATGTCATTTTACACATTCATTCAGAGGTGCAACCAAACAGCATTTTACTGGTTCAGCTCTTACTGGTTCAGAGCCTCTTACTCATTCAGACCTCTTATTCATTCAGCACTTATTGGTTCAGATGTTACCAAACAGCCTCTAATTCTCTTGACCCTGACAATTTTAGCTTAACATGTTCTACCTGACCCATTTTGACTTGACCTATTAAAGCCTCACTTGTTTTTTACACCATTTGAAGAAAAATCATGCATATGTCACTGAAAAAACCCTTGTAAACTAAAAGAAGACGACAAAACCAAAAAAGAAAAACACTTATAAATAAATTTAAGAGTTGATTACGGTTTTCGTCCCTGTGGTTTTTCAAAAATCACTCTTTCAATCCATTAGTTTAAAAATCGCCAAAACAGTCCCTGTGGTTTCACTTTCGTAACTATTACAGTCCATTCACACCAAGGCCATCCAGTTATTTCGGTTAGTTTACTTGAAATGACCATACCGCCCATGTTATTAAAATTAAAATAAATAAAGAATAAGTTACGTTTTTCATCCATGTGGTTTGTTAAAAATAACTATTACAGACCATTAGTTTTAAAAATTATCAAAATAGTACCAGTATCCTTCACTTTACTTTTCACTCTCCCCATTTCTTCTGATCTGGCCACCTAATTTTCCCCATCACAATCGACGTCGGTTGGAAAACTTGAGGTCTACTGACGTCAATTGTGATGGGGAAAATTAGGTGGTCGGATCAGAAGAAATGGGGAGAGTGAAAAGTAAAGTGAAGGATACTTGTACTGTTTCGATAATTTTTAGAACTAATGGATTGTAATGGTTATTTTTAACAAACCACTAGGACGAAAAATGTAACTTACTCTTTATTTATATTAATTTTAATAACAGGGGCATTATGATCATTTCAAGTAAACGAACGGAATAACTGAATAACGTTAATGTGAGTGGATTGTAATAGTTACGAAAGTAAAACCACAGGGACTGTTTTGACAATTTTTAAACTAATGAACTGAAATAGTAATTTTTAACAAACCATAGGGATGAAAAACGTAATTAACTCTAAATTTAATAACCCAACTACAAAACACATTACTTATGTACTCCATAATATATAATATGAATAACTCTAGGTTGTCTAGATTCAAACCAAGCTAAAAGTTTTAGTTATAACTTTATCTAAATTAAAAGGTTATAATAGCAAATTTGCCTTAGAAACTCAAACTTGGATTTGGAGGGTGTTATTGGTTAAGGTGAATGGAGGATGATGGTGGCTGATTTTTTTTAAAGAATTAAAATAAAAAAAATAATAACAAACAAAAAACGCTCACTTCACCTCGTCCATCACCCCATGGTTTTAAGGTTTCTACCCTCCACGCCCCCTTTGCTACATGACAGACACGTGCCCGCCCCCCCCCCCCCCCACCCACCTTCACAACCAGATCGAGTAGTCTAGTGTTGGGTTCTCCCCTACAAGTTACTACTGATTTGACGTCGATGAAAAAGAACTTCATTTTGATAAAGTTGTTATAGTTGATGAAGCTTAAGTTATTTTTTTTTTTAACTTTTTGTTTTTTATTTTTTTTTCATTTTTGATTGTTTAATTTTTTTATTGTTTGTACACAAAGTATGAAGAGTCGAAGTATGTCAAAGTACGAAGTGTGCGACTCTGTGTGATGCTCTTTTAAGGTTACTCATATATGTTTTGTTAAAACTTAAAAACCAACCTTGTTGTTAAAACTTAAAAACCAACCTTGACCCATGACTAATTTAAAATGGAAATCTTAAGACCCATCCTTACTTATTTTCTGGACCCATTAGGACTTGTATCATTTCTAAGATGACCCAAAATAACCCAAAAATGAGTTTTTGTTGCAAGACCTAGTCACAAGCATCCATGGCTGAATCAGGATGAACCGGTTGTGAATTGTGATACGAAAGATGTCCACATGATCTTTTTTAATGTATAACTTGAGTTGGTGCTCAATACGAAAGATTGATCATTATACTTCCTAAGACAAGCCTTTATTAACATTGTTATTCTGCCACTAGACGGGACTACGAGAGCGTCTTTGCTCTCGACAACGAGAGTTCAGATTCAAAACAATACCGGTTTCCAAAATATAGTTTGATTCATAACCGCCCCTACCAGTAAATACCATATATATGAAAGGAAAGGGGCATGTAAAATATTAGCGGAAGTCTACCAAGTTTGAGTTCACTCCGACACAATAGACTTTACTCTTAAGCGCACAGAAGGGTAGTGGCGGTGGCAGTGATGGCGCTGGTACATTTGAGTCCTAAGTTTGTAAGTTTAATAAACATTGACCCATTTTGATTTTTGACCCATTCTAATACACGAGGAAGTCATTGGTAGTGTTCTCCCCATAATCCCACGGGACCTTACGATAGAAAATAAAAGCAACAAAAGACACTTTCATGACATGAGTGTTTCATATGTTCAAGAAACAAAATACTGTAAGTCAGCTTTATTTCATGACCACAACAGTAACATTATGCTGCTTGTGATCTAATTCTTCCGTCCTTCGGCCAAGATGATGTGATACCCATGTCTGCATTATTATTAACAAACATTCGAAATGGCAAAATGGTCAAGTCAGACAGACTGGGAAAATTTTTCAATGGGTCGGGTCCTTTTACTTTAATAAATGTCAATTAAATATAATTGCAAAAACTATACTAATAAGCTAATTATTAATATAGACAGTTTGGGTGGTGCTTGCATGCTTTAAAATAATGTATTGAAGGACTTTGGACCCCTTTGACCATATTTTTAACTATCATTTCTTTCGTTTAAAACATTTGATCTCTCTCAAAACATTTTGCGTTGAAATCAGAAAAAAAAAAGAGAGAGAGAGGATTAAAGTGGCTAAAAATGCAAGAAAATGAAATAAGAGGAGTTGTAAGCTCACGTTGATTTAAAAGGTGGACTGGTAGCTCCAACAACCGTGTTAAAAGCAACCTCTTGAAATGGTCCAGCCATCTTGCCTCGCGGAAACCATCCAAGGTCTCCACCTTTCTTTCCTGATGGGCATTCTGAGTATTCGGCAGCTATCTGCAAAACCACCATAAAAATGGATGTTTAAACTTTAGATTTTTGATCTCTTCATCCTTTATCACATGTCAAAATTTATTTAAAAATAGGTTCTTTTAAAAACACATGATGAAAAATAATATTCACGTATTTGTCAATAGTGATAGCTATGGTTGCTATAGTGAATAGCGTAGCGTATAGGTCGAAGGTCACTACAGGGTATGTAGCCATAAATAGCGGGATTTCAGTTTTTTTTTTAATTATAGCTATAAAATAGCTGAATTTTAGATTTTTATTAAATATACATGTAAAATAGCGTATATACCAGGGTATTTTGATATAATATACATATAAAAAATAAAATAAAAAATTTCTAGTGTATCGTTGTTTATAAAATAGTGCTTGCTATTTATCGCTATTTGTTATGTAGCGTATGGTAGGTACCTTATCGCTATTTGTCGCTATTCGCCATTAGCAACTAAGACCATGCATAACATTAATAACGAACACATAAAAATATATGACACACGTAAAATGAGACATTACCTTTGCAAATTCAGCTGGAGGGACCTTATCTCCATTGCTAAGCCACCCGTCTTGCAGCTTCTTGTATGCTTCATTGATTTTACCTTGCTTTTCACACAAGATATGCCTTGCTGTGAATCAAATTCAGAACAAAATCACACGCATTATAATATCTGTACAAAAGAATAGACAACATTTATAAAAAAAATGGTAGGCAAGATGAAAAGAAGAAACCTTTTACGTATGTACAAGTGCCAAGGCCATCGGCAGCCTTTCCACCTTTGCCTTTGCCTTTTGCACCACCACCATCCTCACTCCCACCTGCCTGCTTTCCTTTGCCTTTTCCGCCGCCCTTCGCGTCCTTTCCCATTGTCTTTCAAGCTTGATAGACAAAAAAACGTAAAGATCAGAATCAGCAAAATCCGCTATTCACCTTGGTTTTATAAAGCATGAGGCGAGATGCAAAGGCACACACATCACATACGCAAGACACCAGGCAACTATATAACATTTTTAACTTAATTCTAGATAATATTTACTATAAAGTATTAGTACTAAATACTAATCCTTGACCACCCAAAACTTAGATAACAAAACCTCTATATACGGTTTAATATATACATAAATATGTACAGCCTAAAAAAGCACAAATTCTGCCAATGTAAAACAGGCGCCGAAGCTATCGCTGGCGCCTCATATATGCTCATCACCTGCAGTAGTCAGAAGTGCAGATCACCACGCCTGAGGGAGCCCCGTGCCTAGGCACACTTTTTACAACTAAACGGTCACACGTGTTAAAATAGGTGTGGGTTAAAACAAGCCGGGCAAAGTTGAGTCGCCGAGCAAATAATTTTGCTTCATTAAAAAAAATAGATATAAACATTTTTTGCAATACCATATCATTCTAATGGGGTAAGATCAAATACAAAACAATCTTAACCTAGGAAGTGTAGGAAATTGGGTCAAACGAACTCTGATTGACATCATTATTCCAGCGGCGTAGGAACCGTCTCGTCAAAGCCTATTCAAAAATATATAGGGTTTAGCTTTTAGGGTTTAGACTATAGAGTTTAAATTTTAGAGTTTAGCTTTAGGGTTTAGCATTAGTATTTAGGGATTAGCTTTTAGGGTTTATAGTTTAGATTTTAGTGTTTAGCATAGAGTTTAGCCTGGTTTAGCTTTAGGGCTTAGGGTTAGGTTTTGACGAGCCAGTTCCAACGCCACTGGAATGAGCTCAGTCGGAGTTCATTTGACCCGGTTTCCTACACTTCCTAGGTTAATGACATTTTGTGTTGGATCTTTACCCTCATTTTAATAATACTCCAGAATCCAGATCTTTGATTAAAATAATTTAGGGTGTTGTGTGCATCAAAAACAAACTTCTACTACTGTTTCACCCATTCAGATTTGGACCTGCCCTCCCTTCAGCTGATTTTTTTTTATTTGACCCGTTTCAGATAGGGTTAGGGTAAAATGAAAACTCATACGAGTTCTAAGAACTTAAAGAACTCGGCCTTACGAAAGATCTTTTCAAAAAAAATCCAAAAATCCTAAAAAAAAATCAATTTTCCATAAAAAAATATAAAAAAAAAAAAAACCTAGTTTTTCTTTTCATTTACAGCAGTTGTAAATGTTGTCATCAGCTTTTTATAGCAGCTGTAAAGGACCGAAAACACCACTTCGATTTTTTTACGGTCATCTTTATAACATTTTCATCTAGATGTGTGGAAAAAATGGGGGCCAAACTCGCACAGGTAGACCGAGTTCTGTAAGTTCTCACAACTCGTAGGAGTTTTCCCTTGATCCGAATCCTATATATATATATATATATATATATAGAGAGAGAGAGAGAAAGTATAATGTACTTCAAGGCTTAACCTACATTAACATACATGACAAAAAATATAACATGCGTTATTATCATACAACGTGCGTGATTATAATCCCATGCGTGATTATGTGGTCCCATGCGGGATTATGTGGTCCCATGTGGGATTATGTGGTCCCATGCGTGATTATACCCCTGATCCAACGGTTACCATTGTCTCCTACGTGATGTATGATAAGGCTTTTTGTATGTTAACCTTACTCTCTCTCTCTCTCTCTCTCTCTCTCTCTATATATATATATATATATATATATATATATATATATATATATATATATATATATAAAACCTATCTATTTATAAGTTAATGCGTAGAAATTCCAACAAATACTAAAGATTTAATAAAAAAATTTAGGGTTCACTGATTAGATAGAGGTGTATAGACCATATCACATTATTAAAGGATAAAAAATCAAACAATCTCTAGTAATTTTGAACTTGAAACATATAAACTCTGAAATCCCCAAATCAAAATATTAGGGTTTTTTTGGGGATAATGCAATTTTCAAACCCTACATAGTCCAGCTAACATCCATAACAGATCAATTGATACTAGACCATAACAAATAAGAAAATCTAATGTTCTAACAAATGAAAAACTTTATTCAATCGTCACGATAACTTTATTCGATCAATAATAGATGAATAGAAAGAACAAAATCAAAACTCAAATGAAGTGGTATTTTACCTTTGGAGTTCGATTAAAGGGGTTTTGAGAAACGTACGCAGTCGCCGATTATGCTCTCAGGTCTTTAGTTTGCTTCTATCAAGTTACTCGCTTATCGCATATATAATTTTGATATTTTGGCGTAGGGATGAGATTTTTTACCGAAATACCGGTATCATACCGATGTCGTACTGTACTGATAAATGGTACCGGTATCGGTAATAGATTTTTTAAAATTCGGTATCGGTAAAAAACGGTATTGGTACCGGTATTATTCGGTAAATACCGGTACCGATACCGTTTTTAATAATGACCTTATGTATTTTGCTATTATCTTAGATCCCACTATTAAGTTATATTTTCTTGAACATCGTTTTACAAAAACCAATATCAAATTTCTTTTGTTTGGTTATTTTTAATCAATTATGATTTTTAGACATTTTTTTTTAGCCAAAAACTTAATATGTTTACAATTTGTTTACATTCCTCTATATATTACTCTAGTTCAATTAGTAATGGATGGATGTGTTGCATATGAAATTTTTTTAGGTAAAACAATGGATCACACCAAAGCGTTACCAATACGGTAAAGTACCGAAATACCGGTACCGATACCGGTACCGTACTGGTACCGAATCTATAAATACGGTACGGTAATCGGTATCCACATTTTCTCAATTTCGGTAACGGTATTTACGGTATCGGTACAGGTACGGTACCGGTATCGTACTGATCCCATCCCTATTTTGGCGTTTAAAACAAAAGTAGTGGGACCCGTTGCTGACGTAAATTTCGACCGAAATCGATTCGATTCGATTTATTACAGTACGATACTGGCACTTAGGGGCCGTTTCTCAACTTCTGAATGGTTAAGTGTTAAACCATTAAGTGTTGAATCAGTAAGAGGTGTGAACCATTAAGAGCCAATATAATCTTAAGCATTCAGAGGCAAATGTCTAACCAATTCATATTATATGTCTTAACCATTCAGACTCCGTATAGTACTTAACCATTCAGAGGCAAACGTCTGAACCATTCAAACATTTGCTCATGAAACAAACAGTCTGAACCATTAGGGTTGTTTGTTTACCTCTTAATGGGGCTTTTAATGGTTCAGACATCTTACTGGTTCAGCACTTAATGGTTCAGACTGTTTGTTTCACGAGCAGATATCTGAATGGTTCAGACATTTGCCTCTGAATGGTTAAGCATTATACAGAGTCTGAATGGTTAAGACCTCTAATCTAAATTGGTCAGACATTTGCTTCTGAACGGTTAACCATTATACAGGCTCTTAATGGTTTAGACATCTTACTGGTTAAGCACTTAATGGTTCAGACCTCTTACTGATTAAGCACTTAACCATTCAGATGTTGCCAAACAACCCCTAAGTGATGAACCAGTAAAAGGTATGAATCATTAAGAGCCTCATTAAGAGGTAAACAAACAAGCCCCCTTAGTATTAGATTGACACGAAAATCATATAAAAATACAGACACTTTATTAGGGTTGTGCAACGGTTCAGAACCGGACCGAACCGAACCGAACCGAACCGAACCGGAACCGAACTGGAACCGTTAATTGCTAAATTTAAGAACCGAACCGTATTATAACGGTTCCGGTTCGATTCCGAACCAGTTAAATGGTTCTCGTGTAAACGGTTCTCGTGGGAACCGGTTGACAATTAAATCGTAAAATTAACAATTCAATAAAAACAAATCAAATCATTTAAAACATTAACTAAGAGTTGCAACATTCAAAGTTCAAACCAACCAAAAAAAGTAGCAAAGCAACAATAAAAAATTTCAAGCCATAAAACAAACTCTAAATAAAACTATTACAACCATCGTGTTAACAATTAAAATAAACATCTTCAAATTTTATTCGATCTTCATCCTCTCAATCTTCTTATAAACATCTAAATGAAACCAAGTGTTAGCAATTAAAAAAAAATAAACGTATAATGCATCTACTATATTTGGTTCAGGTAAATAGATTGATCAGTAATGCATCTACTGTATTTAAAAAACGATACACTATTTATATACACGTTTACAATTTGTTCAACATTGATTTGATTATTTTTGTTCAATTTTTATTTTCACATACAGAAAACTATAAGTATCAGAAAGCAAACATCTAGAAAGAAAATATATGCAATCATTAAAAAAAAGTCACGTAGGATAGCGTACCTGTATTTGTAGGGTGTTGATGGAGATGAGCTTGTATGATAACAATTAGGGTTAGGGTTGCGAGATGGAGAAGAATTAGAAGATGAAAGATGAGATTGTGCAATGAATATAAGAGGATGGAATAAGAATTAGGATGGCCGTATGATATTGAAAAGCCCGTTAATAAAATAGGGTTTTAAATATTTATAATCCCAACTGGTTCTAGCGGTAACCGGAACCGTGGTTTTAACCAGAACCGAACCGGAACCGAACCCTATATACAAAAATACGATTTGGATCTCGCGGTTCCGGTTCGGTTCCCGGTTCTGGCGGTTCTGAACCGTATACTGCTCAGCCCTACACTTTATAAAACTTTGTATTTTAAAAGTTTTAAGCGAAAAAACAATGTACAGTTAAATATAACTAGACGAATGGGTATGGTTCCATTTTCTACACATTATCACGCGTGTAAGCGTCATGTTATTCTCACACACTTTTTATAATTAGGGTATTGTTTATCTTTCCACGTCTAACTTTCACACCTATTAAAAAAGAAAAAAATTGGCTCACCCTCACAATCCCTTTCCACACAACACAACAATGATGTGGAAGACTACACACCGGTTCCACGCAAATGACCACGCCAAAGGTTTAATGGTTTGATACCTTCAAAAATTCATTCACCTAGGATGACGGTGTGAAAAATAATCCCCATATCATTAAGTGCTGAACTAGTAAGAGGTTTAAACCATTAAGTGCTCAACCAGTAAGATGTCTGAATCATTAAGAGCCTGTATAATGGTTAACCGTTCAGAGGCAAATGTCTGACCAAATCAGATTAGAGGTCTTAACCATTCAGACTTTGTATAATGTTTAACCATTCAGAGGCAAATGCCTGAACCATTCAGACATCTGCTCGTGAAACAAACAGTCTGAACCATTAAGTACTGAAACAACATGAAGTCTGAACCATTAAAAGCCTCATTAAGATGTAAACAAACAGCCCGACAGTCTACAAAATGTTTGAAAATATTCTACTAACTACAAAGAAAAATACAATATTATGTGAATATAGGTAATAATTTTAAATGATTGAACTCTACAAATATAAGTTTTAAGTTGGCGTTCAATATGGGTTTCAAACCGATTAAGCCGAAACCATATTGAACTGAAATTGTTTAAAACTAAATCAAGTTACATGTTTGGTTTTAACTTTTAAACGGAAGTAAATTTGGTTTATGTTTTAAAAAGAGTGAATTTCAAGAATTGTCCTTTATTTTTATACCAATTTTCATGCGTTGTCCTTTATATTCAAAATTGACGAGTTTTGTCCTTTATGTTTTCATATCATACACGTTTTGTCCTTTAGGCCTAACCCAGTTAGTTTTTTCAGTTAAATATGGTCATATGCTTTGCACATAAGGGCATTTTTGTCAATTCAAAGGTAAATTCAACGACAGACTTACAGATCAAAGCTTCTGCAACCTTTGAATTGTCAAAAATGTCCTCATGTGCAAAGCACATGACCAAATTTAACTGAAAAAACTAATTGGGTTAGGCCTAATGGACAAAACGTGTATGATATGAAAACATAAAGGACAAAACTTGCAAATTTTAAACATAAAGGACAACGTCTGAAAATGAGTATAAAAATAAAGGACATTCCTTGAAATTCACTATTTTAAAAATCTTGTTTATGTTCAAACCAAATAACAATTCGAGAAAAGTGCTCGGATAATCCCTGTGGTTTGCACAGATTTCACCTTTAGTCACTAACTTTCTAAAATTACAGCTATAGTCCTCAACTTTTGCAAATTCGTTCTCGTATAGTCCCTAGGCCTAACATCAGTTAGTTTTCTCAGTTAAGTGGGTGTAAAATGACAAAACTACCCTTTATTAAAAAAGTAAAACATTAATAGATCATTTATAAATATAAGTGGGTCCCACCGCTATATTTTAATTATAACAACCAGATTTTTATCTCTTTCTCCTTTCTTCTTCTTTCTCACCAGACACCATCACCACCCACCACCACCACTCCTCTCTCTCTCTCTCTCTTTATGTCACTAACCCATTAAAAAAACAAAACCAAAACATACAAAACCCCAAATCCTATGAACTCAAAAGGAATCCCCTTCTAATCCTCATCTTTCTCGCCAAACAGCCATCGTCACCACCCATGAAATAAAAATATACCGAACCTGGCCTTTCAGGAAGTTGCATACAAAACGAGCAGTTACAGATACCACTAAGAAGCTTCAAAACATCATTACCACTACCACTGCCACCGCCACCGGCGACCTCCTTTTTCTCCTTCGCCGGTTCATCATCGTCGTCACATCCACCACTCAACAGTGAGGAAACCATAATGGACGGAAACTACATTAATCTTCAATAATATTTTCTAGATCGGTGAGGAAACCATAATGGACGGAAACTACTGTGATCATAGAACAGCAGCAGAACTAAACAGAAGAGATTACATGTGGGCAGATCATACAGACACGCAGACGGTGTACGTTGTTCCGACCCAGAGCAACCGCAGCAAGATCAAAGATAAGTTGGAAGATGGGTTGGAGAAGACCAAAGTAGTGGTTGCAACTGGGTTCAATAAGATCAAACAAGGATCATCGGTAGGCTTTCATTGGATCAAACACAAATACCAAAGAACACCAATAAATAATACTCCTCTCATTAAAAACTTATGTTGTGATTTTCAGTTTTTTTTTTTTTTTTTTTGTTTTATGATTGATATTTTGTATTGTAAATTTATTTGTTAATGTTAATAATATTGAAATATCTCTAATAAATCCAAGATTCAATTTTTCTCCCCAATTTTATAATTCTGGTTGCAGTAATGAAAGAGAAAAGGGGAGTGGGGTGGGATGGGTGTATGGTGGGTCCCACTTTCTTTTAGTTAGATATGTAAATAGATAATTAATAACATTTTTTATTATTAAGGGCATTTTGGTCATTTCACACCCACTTAACACAAAAAACTAACCTTCATCCGCGTCAGGGACTATTCGGGAACGAAATTGAAAAAGTTTGGGACTATAGCTGTAATTTTAGAAAGTTAGAGACTAAAGGTGAAAAAAGGCCAAACTACATGGACTATCCGGGCATTTAACTCTAACAATTCAATAACAAGTAATGGTAATTTGGATTTTTTGATCGAAACCAAAATTCGAACAAATTTTGAATTCGTTTTAAACTACCTAAATTTGTTATGGCCAATATAACTTTCAAACCAAACCTATTCAGTCATTTGAACCCTTCACTAAAGTTGATTTAAGTAATTTCTTAACCTAAATTTACATCTATTCAGTCGTCTTTCCCAAATCTTTTAACCTAAATTTACATCTATTCAGTCATTTTTCCCAAATCAGTTTCTCGATGATCATAAATCCACAATCATTCGACACTAAATTTAACAATGTTGAACTAAATTAAATACTATTTTTTTTTTCAAACAATTTATAATTTTAAATATGTTAATTACTTTTTTTAAATTAGTTATTTAACTCTTAATTAATATATTTTTTGCATCAAACTCTTTTACCTGAAATTCTCAAAATTCAAATATATTGCTTGTTTTAAATCTAGGTTTCAAAAATTCGATCATTACCAGTAAATTCATAACAGAACTACTTTTGAATACGTATAACGAGCTGGGCTTATCAAGTTACAATGCATAACAAATTGCGCTTATGACAATCCTTAAAATCGCCAACTCTGTTATTAGATAAAACCAAACCAAACACTCCACATCTCTAAATTATAAATTATGAGGGGTACCGAAATAACCGAGAAAACCGAACAAAAAACAAAAACTAACGGTTTGGTTTTCGGATTTTTAATAACCGAAAATTTCGGTTTGGTTTTCGGATAACCGAAAAAAACCGAACTGATAAGTTATAATAGTAGGTCTAATTCATATATTTTTATGTCTCAGTTTAAGTTGTTTAAGCGTTTGACCCATGGTAGTAGAAATTATTAATTTTATTCTTGAATGTTGAGTATTTGTTAAATAAACGTTGACATATTTATTTATAATTGAAATAATTTACTTATTATCTATAAGAAATTCTAAATTTAATATAAAAATTAGAAAATCTTAAAAGTATTGTAGTAGATAATATATTAATAAAAACTTTGGAATAGGATAAAATTTTATTAGAAGGTTATATTTATGTAAACAACATTAACTTAAATGTAAACATATAAGAAAAATTGTTTAATTTTAAATTATATTTTTTTTAATCATACATAATTTTGTTTCAAAAAACTGAAATAACCAAAAAACCAAACCGGTGTAAAAACCCAAAAAACCAAAACCGAACCGTACACACCCCTAAATATTACTGGAAACAAACATTGGGGAAACTCGTAACAATTTTGGGTTTATCCAAAATATCAAGAACCGTAAAACCGATAATTCATACATATTACACCAAAACTAAACCTTAATCAAAATTCAACATCCAGACAGACATGCAATAAATAAAGTCATCAGTTCTTTGGTTTGCCGCCTCTTCCGCGTCCACGCCAATTCCCACGACCACCACCTCTGCCGCCACCTCTACCACCACGACCGCCACCTGACTCCTTGTTGAAATCGTATTTCACAGTCATATTTTCAGGCAAGGGAAGAATGTGATCAACACACTTACGGAAACTGAAATCGTCAGCAGACTCATCCTCTCTCACAAGAAAAAAACATCGGCTTTTCCACTGTGGATGGTATCGCACTTGGAATGCTTTGATTCCTGCACCGATCTTTTTGTCTGCTTCTAGGTGACCCTTCTTTAGCACGTCCAGCAACATGGCATGCTCATACTGTGGTATATATCGAAAACAAATGATAAGTAAATCATTAGCTAAAAAGAAAACATATTGAGAAGCTATGAATCTTTCAAGCACTGGTAAACGACCAACGCTCCATAGCAAATATATCATAAATGAAAAAATCAAAAGCTAAATGTTCATATATACAAGCTTTGTTTTAAAAGGTGTGAGCCGCTCCAAGGCATTTAGGTCTAAAAGCCAAGATGCAATGCAAAAGCTTCGCATACGCAATCTATGTACAACCAAAAGTTTCATCTCACTCTTTTTTTTTTTTACAGAAACACTTTAATCAAGTAAACCATTCATAATCTTTACGTTATTTTGATCACTTTTACATAGCAACCTCCAGACCTGTTATATTTGCCCTATTTTTAACACATGTAAAAAAAGCCACCTCAAAGCACAGAGGCGTTCTTCCAATCCAACCCCACGCCTCATGCGCACCCGGTGGGCGCTTTTTATAACCTATTATTCAATTGCTAATAAGTTCATCAATACAAGCATAAAATGTTCTCTAGTATAAACGACAATTCCTAGTGAAAGAACACATGCTTATAAAAGTTAAAGCCTTTGTTCAAGAACGTGTGAAGCGAAAACTTCACGCACACAAAGTGTTACTCTATGTTCAACCAAATAAGGTTTATATACAACCAAAAGCTGCATCTATCCCATCTCTTTTACATATTATCAGCCTTTTTATCAACAAAACCATCCATAATCTCTTCATCTATCTAGTTAACTAAGCATAACAGCCTGCTACAAACCCTATTTTTGCCAAACTTTAACCTCATGTGCATAAACCATAATTAAAACAAACAACTTTCAGAGTAATAATTTCTTCTACCAACAGTAATCATATCATAATCATGCAAACACATGTGACACTAATAACAATTATCAAGGTTGTGAAAACCAAAATTAATCACCAAATATTGACAATTAATCAGTAATCGGTAGCTTACAAATATGGTTGTAAATATCCCGACTAGGCGCCGAGTATTCGCCGATTAATCCACGATAAATTCGAATTAATTCCAATTAGCGACTAGCGATACTTCAACACTATTTACAAATTAAATCTCACCTAGTCAGACTTAAATCGGTAATCGGTCAAAGACGTCAAAACCGACCAGCCAAATTTCAGTCAAACCGGTCAACTGTAAATCAATATTACTCAAAATCTTTGAAAGTATTTGAAATTTTTTACTTATTAATCCAATCTGATTTATAAGTTTAAAAAAAAGTACATACATAACTTAGAAAAAATATCTCGGTGTTTATATAAGTTTAAAAATTTACATATAAAATTCCAAACCAAGTAATCCCTTGCAACCAAGACAGCTATAAAGTTTAATATCAAATTATCAAAGATATGCAAGCAACAAAAACAATACAACAATAACATTTCAATCAATCAAATTCAAACACATATCACAAAACAGCAATAAAAATAAAATCAGAGTTAAATCCAAATACCTTATTAATATTCAAATTAGGAGGCCAATAGTGCAGAAACTTGAAGAAATAATCATACATCTCCACAGACGTCTCAAACGTCTTATAACCAATAGAAACCGGACCGGTTTTTGTTTCTTCTTTCTCAAGCCTCTGTTCTTCCACAGACTTCTCGGCTTCATCAACCTTCGCCTTTTTAGCTTCGGTTGCGTTTTCCGGTGACTCCGTCGTCGCGGCTTCGTCTCTTGATCGTTTGCCGCCGTTCGACGCCGCATCAGTGGTCGAGTCTAGGGTTTCAACGTCCATTTCCTGTGGAGCGGCTGATTGATCGTCTGTTGGTGGCGGTGCGACGGTGGTGTTGGTGGTTTCGGCGGTGGCGATGGTGGTTTGTTCTTCGGCCATTGTTGATCGACGGCAGAGGGGAAGGAGAAAAACCCTAGGTGTAAACCCTAATGGAAAATTTATAGGTGTGAGAAATATTTAATTACAAATATTTATTTATGTCGTATTATTTCTTGATGATTTGAGCATTTATTTATTAAACCGCGAAATATATAGGGTGCTACTTTCTACACCCCCTATTTACTTTTTTCACCCCCCTCCTCTCACATACTTACAGGTGGGGCCTGCATGGGATCGACAGTTTTCCTCTCACAAGGGGGGGTGTAATCAGGAAGGAGGGGGGGGGGGTGTGTATAGAATGGGCCAATATATATCAAAGTTTGGTTATTTTCTTACCTCGAATTAGAGATGACATATCGTGTATATCTATACACGATAATACACGATACATGAAATCTTTTATACCAACATGACACAATAAGGTTTTGTGTCCAGTTTTTCATACACGAACATGAAATATTTTTTAACAGATATACACGATAATTACTTGTTAATACCTGTTTACGAATGTTTCAATAATTACATGTCTAGGAACCTGTTTAATGAAACAAAAGTTACCGAAAGTTCACAATAGGCTTAAATAATGCATAAACGCATAAACCGTAACAAATTTGAAACAAAATCCATAAATGACAAATCACAAAAGGTTTAAATAATTCATAACATCCATTCAAAACAATATAAAGTTCATTGGAACGCGAATGGGAAGGGTTCGAAAACTATAGAGACAAGTGATAAAATCAGGTTTTCAAATCACATGGTCACACTAAATTATATTTTTTTATTATATTAAAATCGTTAACATGTATTAACAGGTACTAAACATATATTTTACCTGTTTATACACGAAAATTAACAGGTATTTTCGTATCTACTTGTTTAGTGCATGTTACCTGTTAAGGCCATACTCGATACCTGTTAACTTCGTGTAAGTTCGTATCATGTATTCGTGTCTAAAATTGCCGGCCCTACCTCGAATCACATATTGGAAAGTTAATTAATTGTTAATTATATTAGTTTGGTATAAAATGGCTATTATGTGACTATTGAGTGTGTAGTGAACTACGAATACTAACATATGTTAGTTAGTAAACTGATTAAAACAAGTTTAAGGGCTTTGCTCTGCTGGGTTGTTTTGTTAAGTCTGTTGGGTTTAGTTGTGTTTGGGCTTGGGTTAGTCCAGTCCATTAATAAGGGTTATATCCCCACGTGTGTTTAAGGTCCAGTCAAAGTCGTTTTGTTTTGTGCTCGTCGTAGGGTTTGTTTCTATTTTTCTGGTTGACGTTGGAGTCGTTGGTTGTAGGCTATATAATAACCATTGTTGATTGAATAAATTATTGTGAGTTTTCTTTGTTAATTGTGATATCACTCTGAGATTCTTTCAAGTGGTATCAGAGCGAACAACACAAAAAGAGAGATCACTTTCACGAGAGAGTAATAAGAAAGATGATCGAGGATTCGAGCAGTTTTCAAACTGTGAGTGTACCAAAGTTCGATGGTGATTACGATCACTGGAGTCTTGTTATGGAGACTCTTCTCCGATCAAAGGAGTTCTGGACGGTGGTTGAAGAATGGTACACGCCACCGAGACAAGGTGTAGAGATGACGCCGGCTCAACAAGCAAGTGATGCGGCCAAACGACTTCAAGATTTGAAGGCTCGAAATTATTTGTTTCAGTCAATTGACAAGCACATCTTGAAGACCATTACCCATAAGAGCACGGCGAAACAGATCTGGGATGCTACTAAGATAAAGTATCAGGGGAATGCAAGAGTTAAGAGAGCTCAGTTGCAGCGACTTAGAAGGGAGTTCGAAACGCTCGAAATGAAGGCAGGTGAATCCGTTACGGCCTACTTTGGGAGAGTTATGGTCATAGCAAATGACATGAGAATTTGTGGAGAAAATATGCCTTACGTGAAGATCGTTGAAAAGGTTCTTAGAACAATGACGGAAAACTTCAATTTTATTGTATGCTCAATTGAAGAATCCAAGGATATAGATGAGATGACGGTGGATGAATTGCAGAGTTCACTATTGGTACATGAACAAAAACTTCAACGAAAGATCCCGGAGGAGCAGGCGTTGAAAACTGACTACGAACCATCGGTTGGAAGAAGTCGTGGACGGGATAGGTTCAGCACTAATCGAGGCAGAGGACGTGGAAGAGGACGCAGTTCATTCGACAAGTCAACCGTTGAGTGCTATAAAAGTCATCAAACGGGGCATTTTCAATATGAGTGCCCCACCGGTGACCGATCCGCAAATTACACCGAACATGAAGACAACGATGAACTATTGTTAATGGCTCGGGTTGATGATGTGACAACAAAGAAGGAAGGGACATGGTTTCTTGATTCGGCTTGTTCCAACCATATGACGGGGGTAAAAGAATGGTTCGTGCAGTTGGATGAAACCTATACTCACTCGGTAAGACTCGGAAACGACTACCGGCTAAGGGTAAGAGGCATTGGTGAAGTAAGAATTTGTGTGGAAGGCATAACTCGGGTAATTACAAATGTTTACTATATACCCGAGCTTACCTCAAATCTTTTAAGTATTGGTCAGTTGCAAGAAAAAAGAGTCACTTTTGTTGTGCAAGAAGGGGTATGTAAGGTCTATCACCCTCAAAAGGGTTTAATTATTTCTTCTAGAATGACAAAGAATCGAATGTTTCCTGTGCATGTCATATCAAAACCCTATTCACCAACTTGTTTACAAGTTAGTGAAAGTGACACTCATATATGGCATAAACGGTTTGCTCATGTAAACCATAAAGCACTCAGAACCATGCAATACAGACAAATGGTTAAAGGGTTGCCAAAGGTAGTTGGAAAGACCAAAGTTTGTGAGACGTGTGCTATTGGTAAGCAACAAAGAGAGGTGATTCCAAATAAAAGCAATTGGAGGGCAACTGAGAAACTACAACTGATCCACACTGATCTGTGTGGACCAATCACACCATCATCTCAAACCGGTAAACGTTATGTTCTCGTTTTTATTGATGACTATACTCGAAAAACTTAGGTGTATGTTTTGTCGTATAAAGGAGAAGCTTTTGAAGCCTTCACACGATTTAAAGCTATGGTAGAAACATAAACGAGAATCAAGATAAAGGGTCTCCGAAGTGATAGAGGAGGGGAGTTTACCTCGAAAGACTTCAATGAATTTTGTGAAGCTCATGGTATCAAAAGACAATTAACGGCTGCCTACACTCCTCAACAAAACAGAGTGGTGGAACGCCGTAATCGTACTATCATGAACATGGTGCGTTGTTTACTGGTTGAAAAATCTATGCCAATGTATTTATGGCTGAAGCAACCAAGTGGGCTTGTCATGTACTAAATCGGTGCATAAGTCGGAGCCTAGACAATCAAGTACCAGAAGAATTGAGGTCCGGGATTAAATGGACAGTTGATTACTTCCGTGTATTTGGATGCATTGGTTATGTCCACGTGCCTTCTCAGTTGAGGACCAAACTTGATGATAGAAGTCACAAGTGTGTCCTACTCAGAGTTAGTAGGGAATCGAAAGCATACCGACTTTATGATCCTACGCAGAAAAAGATTGTTCTTAGCCGGGATGTGGTATTTGACGAGGAAGCAAGGTGGGATTGGAGTGATAAGGAATTGGAAGTGAAAGATTTGATTATTGGCAATGAAAAGGAAAACAATAATACACCAGGGATTGAAGAAGATGCAGCCTCGCCACTACCTGATCAAGAACATGTTGATCCAACCACATCTGATGCAGCTGAAACACATCCCGCGGCTGGTCTAGGTATGAGTTCTAATAATGATGCATCTAATAATTCTGGTACTTCTGACAGTCTTGGCTCAAATGAAACCGAGACACAAGCCGAAACATCAACACGGGTTCGTAAAAATCCAGCCTGGATGCAAGATTATCATTCCGGAGAGGGACTATCAGATGAAGATATTGAAGGAGTAGGGTTTGCTATGTATAGTATATCTGATGATCCTATAACCTATGAAGATGCATGTAAGGAAGAAAGACGGGTAACGGCCATGAAAAGCGAGATTAAAGCCATAGAGCAGAATAATACATGGGATCTTGTGGAAGCACCCATGGGAGTAAAACCGATTGGTGTTAAATGGGTATATAAAACGAAGCTCAATGCAGATGGGAAGGTTGATAAATACAAGGCTCGGCTCGTGGTAAAAGGTTATGCGCAAAAGAAAGGGGTTGATTACAATGAGGTGTTCGCACCCGTTGCACGGTGGGACACTATTTGAACATTACTTGCTGTAGTAGCTCAAAGAGATTGGAAAGTATATCAATTGGACGTGAAGAGTGCGTTTTTGCACGGGGAACTTAAAGAGTTAGTGTATGTTGAACAACTGGAGGGTTTCGTTAAAGACGGTGAAGAAGCAAAAGTTTATAAGCTGAATAAGGCCCTTTACGGGTTGAAACAAGCACCTAGAGCTTGGTTCAATCGGATAGAGGGCTATTTTATTCGAGAAGGTTTCAAGAAGAGCAAGTATGATCACACGTTGTTCATTAAACGGGTTTGGCAGAAGGTAATCATAGTGAGTCTTTATGTTGATGATTTGATTTATGCCGGAAACGATGCTATGATGTGTGCAGCTTTCAAACGATCTATGCAACAAGAGTTTGAAATGACAGATTTGGGAGACATAATTTTTTCTTGGGGTAGAAATTCAGCAAAACTCTACTGGAATTTCTCTTTGTCAAAAGCAATATGCAAAGGAAAATCTAGAAAGGTTCCATATGTGGGAAGGCAATCCAGTGAATAATCCTATCGTTCCAGGAACTGTTCTTACCAAGTTTGGAGTAGGGGAGGAAGTCGATTCAACGGTATACAAAAGGTTGATTGGAAGCTTGATGTACTTGACTGTGACCAGGCCTGATGTTATGTATGTGGTTAGTTTGCTCTCGAGATTTATGGCCAACCCAAGAAAGGAACATATTATAGCTGCAAAGCGTGTCCTGAGGTATCTAAAAGGTACGCATGATTATGGTTTAGTTTATGAAAGACATTCAATAAACAAGCTTGTAGCGTATACGGATAGCGACTATGCAAGGGATGTTGAGGATCGGAGATGTACTTCGTGGTACGTATGCATGTTCAGCAATGGTGCAATATGTTGGAGTTCACGTAAACAAGACATTGTTACTTTATCTTCGACGGAGGCGGAGTACGTGGCGGCCACTGCTTGTGCGTGTCACTGCGTTTGGCTAAAAGGGTTGTTAGAAGACCTGGGAGAAAAGATAAATGGACCTCTGAAGATTTTATGTGACAATAATTCAAGCATCAAGCTCTCGGTGAATCCAGTTATGCATAGACGTATGAAACACATCGATGTTCGTTTTCATTATTTAAGGGATCTTGTGAACCAAGAAGTTGTGGAACTCGAATACTGCAGAAGTGAAGATCAGCTTGCTGATGCCATGACCAAACCAACAAAGCTTGATACTTTTGTCCAGTTGAGAGAGTGGATGGGAATTCAGAAAATTAAACAGGAAGAATGAAATATTCTTCTGTTTAAGGGGAGGATTTTGTTGGGTTGTTTTGTTAAGTCTGTTGAGTCTAGTTGTGTTTGGGCTTGGGTTAGTCCGGTCCATTAATAAGGGTTATATCCCCACGTGTGTTTAAGGTCCAGTCAAAGTCGTTTTGTTGTGTGCGCGTCGTAGGGTTTGTTTCTATTTTTCTGGTTAACGTTGCAGTCGTTGGTTGTAGGCTATATAATAGCCATTGCTGATTGAATAAATTATTGTGAGTTTTCTTTGTTAATTGTGATATCACTCTGAGATTCTTTCATGCTCAATATAAAAAAATGTTGGTCAAAACTGATTTAAACGAGTTTAAACGCTTTGATTAGTATCAAAAATTAAAAAAAAAAAGTCTAAATAAGATACAAAGTTGAATATATTAAAACACGCTCTATGATGCGTACCGAGTTCGAGATCGGCGGTCTCCCAAAAATATAAAAGCACTGAAAGGAAGTCAATAAAAACAAAATATAAGTTTGCTGCAATTTTTTCTTCTCCCCATTCAATAAAACTAACTGGCCTTATATAGGCTTACAAACATAAAAGGGAAACGTGCACATGCATACAAGATTTTAACTGAAATAGAGAAACATGGAAATCATGGGATAATAACATGCATACTACGTGGGTAAATGTAAACGTGCAGACTAGAAACATGGGTACTGGGTTGGTTAGTCCGTATCCCCTCTACAACATATTAAGTTATGTATGTCACAAAATCTTGCAATTAGTTCGTATATACAATAAGGTTTGTATGTTTGAAAGGAAAAACTCTTGATACATATTTGTGATCGTTACAAACAACAAAAATCACTCTAAGGAAAAACTCTTCATACATATTTGTGATTGCTATAAATCACTTTAAAAATACAAATCTCTCATACGCAAATTTGTGTGAGAGTTAAATAGTGATTTTGAAGAAACACTGAACTAATTAGGGAACTAATCGGTTTGGTTTATGTTTCTTTCATGATGGTTAATCTTCTTATGGATACTTGAGCTCCGACTTGATAATTCGATCCTGCAAAACAGAACACCGTTGCTCGTTAAGAGGGGAATGTGGGGGTTTCCCTCTTAACCAGGCTCCGGCGTGAGAATAAGCGACTGCTTTGGGAGTAATTAAGTGCTAAGAGTGAAGAGTAGAGGGAATAGAATGTTTAACCTGTGGAATGAGGTCTCTATTTATAGCCGGAGAGGTGTAAGAGGTTATGGGCTGATGGGCCTTGGGCCGGAAACGGACAACATAACGGATATGCTCTTTGTCTCGCTGGCGTCGACTGCTTAGTGGCTTCTAGACGTTCCTCGGTGCTGGCGCACCTTGATTGGAGCCACGTGTCATTGTTGTCGGCCTTGTTGTCCTTCTGCCATCAGCAGACAAGTGGAGATCGTGGGACAGTTGTCTCCGTCCTCTGATTGGTGCCACGTAGGCGTCCTTGTGTACTTCTCGTCAGACGATCGTGGCGCACGATTGACCAGAGCCTGCTGGACGCTCATTGGCTCCTTTTACTGCCACTTGTACCTTGTGTACCACAGTAGGTAGGCTTGCGCTTCACTACTGTGTGGTTCTTGTTGGGCAGCAAACTAACCCGCGCGGGTTTAGTATGCTCATTTGTTCCCTTATTTTATGCTAAGTGCTGATATCTGAGCCTCTTGTGGGCTGTGCCTCGCGCGAGATAGATCAGAACGTGATGTAGGCCGCACGAGGATCTTATTAACAAGTTTACTGAAATAAGGAGTATGGTCTCACGCGCAACCTGAGCGGAGGTTTGCGCGGCTTTTTGGGACCATACCCCTTCAAGTCCCCCCAGTCCAGTGCTGCACCATGCGCAACGCAAGTGGTTGGAGCTCTGTACTTAATAGAAATAAGAGAAATAAAAGTGAAGGGGAAGTGTGCTTTTGATCTTGGTTGGTGTGGCGCATGTGGAAATTGTTGTTTACAATTGCGCAGCTACCAAGGTAGGTCTTGAGGGATTTATTGTTTGTCCGATCAAGCGCGCAAGGTTGTTAAAGGCAACGTTAGCTTGCGCGGCTCATGTAACTGTTGCCTAAAGTTACTTGTAATTTTTATGGCGGGAAACTTCGAAATTTGAACTCTGACAAGTTGGTGGGATAAGTCGTTGAGTGCGACGTTTAAGTTGACCCCTGACACGGATGTCATCATGCCGACTGCGACGGTTGCACTTCGTGTCAGGAGAGTGAGGCCCACGCACGCGTGGTAACCGTCACTCCTGGTTTTCCGCTTGACGTGGCAACCTCTCGTTGGTTAGCCTAGCGGCGAAAGCGGCACGTTTACCCATCGCATTAAATGCGATGGGTATATATATCCGAAGAGATGTGAGAGGTTCTCACTTCTCTTCATTGATTTCCCATTCTCTCCTCTTCTACTTGAATCTTGAAAGTGTTCTTCACAGAACTTCAAGATTTTCTTCAAATCTTCAAGATTTCTTTAAATCTTCAAGTTTTTTCCAGAAATTTTCTTTCGATATAATGAGTGAGGAACATCAAGAGGCTGTTGCTGCTGAGGAGGGTCCTGTTCCCGTCCTCAAATGGGATCTTGGGCTCTTCGAACAGATTGTTCGGAGTTTCCGATTCCCACCGGAGTGGGATGCCCGGTATCCGGCTCAGGGCCATACCGCAGCTGATGCACCACCGGGTTATATTACCCTATACGAAGATTTCTTTCTTCAGGGTAACTTTAGGTTACCGGCTACAAACTTCATGGGTAGTATACTACATCATTACAACTTCCATCTCTCTCAGATGAGCCCACCTGGGATGGTCAGAGTCCGTCACTTTGAGTTTCTATGCCAATCTCATGGCATCGAGCCAACGGTGGAGAAGTTCCGAGCCTTCTACCAACTGCAAAGAACGATGGGTTTCTTTTCTTTTGCAAGTCGAGGTGCAGCGAAGAAAATTCTGCTAAACCCTCCTAAGAGTTTCCATGACTGGAAACCCAAATTTTTCTTCATCCGTGAGGAAGTGTTGCCGATTGCCATGCCGTTCAGGGATTGGACTGAAGCGATACCGAAGGAAGACCTTCCGATCCCTAAGAATGCTCGGTGGTATCAACAGTTGAACCCAACCCCAAATCGGGTGTTTGGGGAAAACGTGTTAGTGGCAGCGAAGATGAGTGACCGGTGGTCACCCAACAGCAAGGAGGTTCCAGTGCTGAAGATCGGCGATCAAGGTCAGTTATCTCCTTTTTCTTTTTCCAAGTATTTTGCTTTAATTGTTACTTATTTGCATTCACGTGTAGAGGCGCAACTGTATCAAGCTGCCTTCGCCACGTTTTGTGGGTCTATGGGCGTGCGCCCATTGCGCGATGACGAGGAGAGCTGGTATGACCAGATCAAGGGCAATTTCATGTATTCGGTTGATGGTGCCTTTGCTTCGCCGCCAACCACGACTGAAGGTGCGCAATTTCCTAAACCTCATCCTTTGCGCTCTGTGACTTCTGCTGGGAAAGAGATTCTCTATCTTTCCAGCGAGGAGTCAGTAGGGTCTTCCAGCGGCGAGCTAAGTTCGTGGTCTAACATCTTTGCAGGTGTGTTGCGCGACCTGGGGATTGACCCAGAAGAGAAGAAGAAGAAACCCCTGAAGAAGAAGAAGACAAAGGTGGATTCTGAAGTGACCAGCAAGGGGACTGGCACTAGTCGCGCAACCACTGCTGCTGTTAAAGGTACTCTTCGCCTTCGACAAAGTGACTTAGACGATTATGTGATAATCAGTGACTCACTTGAAGGCTTATCGCGTACAGCTAAGGCAAAAACTGGGGCAGGCGACTCAAAAAGCTCTGGGAGCGCGGGTTCTCGTAACCCTGATGCTGGCGCGACCCCTTCTGTGCCTGAGGATGAGGAGGCTGAAGAAGAAGATGCTGCTGCCCAGTTGATTGGCAGGAAAAGGGGTAGAAGCGAGGCCACGGCTGGTGTGGCTTCCGCGCACACTGCTGCTGTGATTCCCTTGGTTGGGAAAACGAGCAACCTGCGCTCGTTGTATAAGTTTTCTCCTGGTACGTTCTTGGCTTCTCTTCCCTTACTTTTATTTTCATTGCTTGACGTACTTGTAATATTTTCACAGAGATCAAGAAGAAGACCCCTGAGAAGGGTGTCAAATTTAGTGAGCCAGGGTCGAAGAGGCCGAAGATTACCATCAAGTCTTCTGATACTGCTGCTCAGGATGCTGCGAAGGCTGCTGAGGCGCAGCGAAAGGCGGAGGAAAATCAGAAGAGAGAAGAAGAAAGAAAAAAGAAAATTGAGGAGGATAAGAAGAGGAAGGATGAAGAGGAGAGAAGGAAGAAGGCGGAGGAGGAAAAGGCAGCCAAAGAGGCGAAGAAGAGGGCCTTGGAGAAGGAGCTGGAGCAGAAGAAGGCTATGGAACAGCCTGTCAATGTGCAGGGGCCTGAAGTCGCCAAACCCACCCACCATGCGCATGCTGAGACCCATGATCGTTCGAAGATCATTACTTCTAAGGGGTCGGGTCGATATACCTCTAGTGGCGCGAGCTCTGGTGGAGCTGGGGGTTATAACCCAAATGTTATTGGGGCGAAGGACACTGTTGGCGACATATATTATAAGACTTATACTGAAGAAGAACGCGGTGATGCTCCTCACCAAGCTCCCTGGAGCTTGAAGCAAAAAGACACGTTTCAGGAATTCGGCCCTTGCCGCGAGTGGTTCTTGAACTCATTTACTCCTGGAGAGATTAACCGGCAAAGGGCGAAGACCCATGAATTGTTGTATCGAACTTTCGTGCTTGGAGAAGCCAATGCGCGCGCCGCTAATCATCAGATAGTTCGCGAGTGGCGAACGATGGTTAGGGAGCGAGCAGACTGGGAGGGTTATCGCGAGCACATGATAAAGCGCATTGCTGATTTTGACAAATCGAAAGCTGCTTTCGATGAGGAGAAGGCCAAATTCGATGCTGATAAGAAGGCCGAAGAATGGGGGCGCGAGGGCCTAAAAAATAAACTCCAAAATGCTGAACAGCAACTGGCCAAGGAGAAGGCTGAATTTAAGCGCATTTGTGAAAGGGATAACGACCGCGCCTACGCGGCTCGGCAGAAGATTGTTGACCTGGAAGCTAGGGTTGCTGAATTGACAGCGAAGGTGGAAGAGGCGCATGGTGAGAAGGCTGCCAAGCAGCAGATGGAGGTTAGTTTACTTATTTTCGCTTTTTCTTGCTATGTTGTTTACAAAATGGCCTAAGTCTTTTTGTCGCTTCTCAGGTTGAGCTGTCTGAGGCAAAGGTGCAGTTGTCCGGCAAGGATAGAGATCTCCAGGCCAAGGACGTTGAGATTGCCGATCTCAAACGCCGCTTGAATGAGCAGATTGATAAATGCGAGTCCTTGGAGATCGACCTGGGGGCAGAGAAAGTCAAAGCTGCCACTGCTGAAGAGGCGTGTGCTGTTAGCACCGCCGCGCTTAATGTGGCTCAGACCAACTACTCAGAGGCCCAAGGCATCGTTGACACGCTTGTGTCTAAGGCTGAATGGATGCGCACTCGTGGAGTAGTGCTGGTAAGTTTGTGCTTGTGTTTTTGTATGCTTTTATTTTGCTAAGGGTTGTCCTTAATGTTCTGCTCTTGTTGAAGGTTGCCAACTCCATCCTTAATGCTGGCGAGCTAGATCGCGCCGTTGCTGCTCTCACGGATGCTGCGCGCGCGGTGGGTCATTGAGGGGGCTATCTGGAATGTGCCAGTCATGTTGAGCAGATGCTTGGTCAAGAATTTGATGTGAGCCATTGCTCGGTGACTGAACAGGCTGATGCCGCGCTTGCACATGCTGAAAATTCATATGACAACCTTACTTTGCCTGTTATGGATCTGGTTGTGGAAGCTTTGAAGAAAGACGACTGGTGTCAGCGTCTTAAAACAATTCTCGATCCACCGGTTACCGTTGAATTGTCCGATGAAGAGCCAGCTGGTGATGACGGTGGAGATGGTGATGATGATGGCAACGATGATGATGGCGATGATGACGGCGATGATGCTGGTGATCGACATGATGAATTAGAGTAGGCTGTTGATAGGCGTTTATGCCTTGTAATTTTCTTTTGTAATTTGACTGTGCAATGCTGCGCTGTTGCGCATGTTTACATTATATAAATCGTTTTTGTTTTTTCCGTTGCAATTATTGCATTGCTGTCAAAACTTAGGTTAAATTAGCTCGAATAAATGGAAGTGTCTTCAAGTAAAAGGGGACCGCCCGGTCTCGCGCTTTGTTCGCGGAGGACCTTGGAGGCGGTTCTTGTTTAACAAACTCTAAAATGCTGGAGTGTTTTCGCGCTAATCAAAAGTTTAGCATGCATTTGTAACGAAAAAACGTAATAGAAAACGTCATATGCTTTCATTAAGTTGGAAATGGGCGCTTAGGCCTTCATACACTAATTGCTAATGGCGTATAGCCGACGTAGGAAAGTAAAACGGGCGCAAGGCCGAAGTAGGTTACATATAACATTTGCGCAGTTGTTGCGCATTCCATGTTCGTGGTAAGATGTGGCCATCTAGGGTGCGTAACTTGTAGGCCCCTTTGCCCAGGACGTCGTGGATCAGATATGGGCCCTCCCATTTGGGTGCCAACTTTCCTGGACGTTCCGCATTTGACGCTTCATTGTCACGGAAGACGTATTCTCCTGGGGTGAAGGTACAAATGCGGACCCTTGTGTTGTAGTACCTTTCCAGTTGGGTCTTGTACTTGGCTTCTCTGATTCGCGCGATTTCGCGCCTTTCTTCTAACAAGTCCAAGTCAAGGCGTCTCTCCGCTTCGTTGTTGATTGTGTTGACCGCTGTCATGCGCGGTGAGGGTAGGCCAATCTCCGTCGGGATAACCGCCTCTGAGCCATAGACTAAGCTAAAAGGGGTCTCGCCGGTACTCGTTTTTGGCATGGTTCGATGAGCCCATAAGATGCTCGGGAGCTCATCAACCCAGCCTCGTCGCCTTGTGCCCAGTCTGGCCTTTATTCCCTCGACAATGCATTTGTTCACGCTTTCCACTTGTCCGTTGCCTTGGGGGTGCGCAACAGATGTGAAAGTGTGTTCAATTTTCATCTCCTTCATCCACTTCTGGAGATCTTCCGACGCAAATTTTGTGCCATTGTCGGTTACAATGTTGAGCGGGAGGCCAAATCTGCATATGATGTGTTCCCATATGAACTTGCGCACCATCATAGCTGTGGTCGATGCAAGAGCTTTGGCCTCCACCCACTTTGTGAAATAATCAACGGCCACTATGATGAATTTTACGGCGCCGGGAGCATCCGGGAAGGGTCCAACCATGTCAATTCCCCACTGCTGGAAGGGCCATGCAGTGGATACAGGGATAAGGTCGTTCTTGGGGCGCAGTGTTTTTGGAGAATGTCTCTGACAAGAGTCACATTTGCGGATCTCCTTGAGTGCGTCGACATGCATCCCTGGCCAGTAGTAACCGGCGCTCATGATCTTCGCGACAACCATCCGTGGTCCGGAATGAATGCCGCAGATCCCTTCGTGGATCTCCCTTATCAAGTAGTTCGCATCTTGGGAGTCCACACAGCGCAGTAGTGGTCCCAAGAAGGATTTTCGGTACAAAATACCGCCATTCATTTCATAGTGTAGGGCCTTGTTTTGAATCTTCCTTGCTTCCGCCTTGTTTTCAGGAAGTACCCCTTCTTGCAAGTACTGGATTATTGGGGTCATCCATGATGGTTGCCCCATTTCGACCGCGTTCACTTGTCGCAATAATACTGATGGATTCTTGAGTACTTCTATCCTTACATCTTTGGCAAGATGTTGGAAAGAAGTCGAAGCAAGCTTGCTCAAGGCATCAGCCGGTTTGTTTTCGGAGCGATTGATGTGTATAACCTTGTGAGATTTGAATTGTTGGAGCAATTCTTTTGCTTGCTCCAGATACAAAGCCATGACTTCTCCCTTCGCATCGTATATGCCATTGACTTGGCTGGCTATCAGGAGTGAGTCGACATGCGCTCGTAAACTTTTGGCTCCCATTTTGATGGCGAGGCGTAAGCCTGCCAAAAATGCTTCGTACTCCGCCTCGTTGTTGGTGTTTTTGAAGTCCAACTTTATGGCGTAAGTAAATTCGTGATTCTCCGGGCTTACTAGGCGCAATCCTGCTCCCGCGCCGTCTTCATTTGATGCCCCATCGGTGTAAAGCATCCAAGTCTCATCAGTTGCATCTTTCTCGGGAGTCTCTATCAGCTCACACTCTTTGATTTTATCGGCCGGCACCTCTGTGATGAAGTCGGCTAGGACCTGACCCTTAATGGCTGGGCGTGGCCTGTACAAGATGTTATGGCCCCCTAGTTCAATGGCCCATTTCGCCAACCTGCCTGATGTCTCAGGCTTTTGCAGTATAGTGCCGATGTGGAAGTTTGTAAGCACAGTTATCACGTGGCCTGTGAAGTATCGGCGCAGCCTTCGGGAGGCGTGTAGTAGCGCAAGAACCAGCTTTTCCATTGTGGAATATCTTGTCTCTGGGTCAGTGAGTACCCTGCTGACATAGTAGATCGGAGTTTGCACTCCGTTTCTGTCGACCAATAATACTGACCCTACTGCCTTATCCGAGGAGGACAAGTACAGTACGAGGGGCTCTTTTTCGAATGGTGCAGTCAGGGTAGGGAGTTCAATCAGACACGCTTTCATTTGTTGAAAAGCTGTTTCGGCCTCCGGGGTCCATTTGAACTCCTGTTTCTTCACACAATTGTGCAATGTGCTAATGAAGGGATACGACTTTGCGGCGTGATTGGAGAGAAAACGATTAAGCGCGGCCAGTCGGCCGGCCAGTCGTTGCATTTCTTTGATGTTTCGCGGTGAGGGCATTCGCTCTATGGCTTGTACTTTCTCTGGATTCACCTTGAAACCGCCGTTTGTGACAATGAAGCCTAGAAACTTCCCTTCTTCCATGCCAAAAGAACACTTGGCTGGATTTAGCTTCATATTTACGCTGCGCAATGAGTTGAACGTTTTTTCGATGTCTTTCAACATTTGGTCCTCCTCGGGACTTTTAACCACTAGATCATCGATGTAAACCTCAATATGCTTTCCGATGTCTCCTGCGAAGGTCTTGTCCATCAGGCGTTGGTATGTTGCGCCTGCATTCTTTAGGCCGAACGGCATCTTTGTGTAGCAGAAGATTCCAAGATCAGTCCTGAAGGCTGTCTTGTCTTCATCTTCGAGTTTCATCTGAACTTGATGATACCCCTTGTAGCAATCCAAAAAACACTTCCATCTGTATGGCGCGAGAGAGTCTATTTTTTTATCGATCTCAGGCAAGGAATAGCAATCCTTTGGGCACGCCTTGTTGAGATCGGTGTAATCTACGCACATGCGCCATCCGCCGTTTGACTTTTCAACCATCACTGGGTTCGCAACCCAACTCTGATATCTTACCTCTCGCAAGATCCCGGCTTTGAGCAGCTCACATACTTGCTCATTCATTGCTTTTGTCTTGTCTGCTCCTAGACTGCGCCTTCTTTGGACCTTTGGCTCGACAGAGGGGTACGTGTTTAAGCAATGCTCGGTGATGTTGCGCGGGACACCGGTCATGTCTGCCGGGGTCTAGGCAAATATATCCATGTTTCGAAACAACAATTGCTTTAAACGCGTTCGGATGTCTGACGAAATGGCGTGGCCAATTGTCACAGTCTGCTCTGGGTATTTGCGGTTTAAAACCCATTTCTCTGGCTCGGTCATGGAGACCTTCACCGCTTTCGTTGGGCGCATTTCTTCGGTTGACATCACTTCCTTCTTAGCATAGATGATTGCCACTCCTGTTTTGGTTGGGAACCCTATCGCAGAATGGGGCGTTGAGGTTACCATGTTTAACTCGCCCTGGGTCTCCCTCCCAATTAGCACATCATGCCTTGATTTTACCGGCATCACCATGAAATTCACATTTGTCGTTCTTGAATGTTTCCCGTCAGAAAACGTGACGGGGAAACTGATCTGGCCGAGTGGAAAAACCATCTCGTTGCAAAATCCAGACAAAGGATAATCGACTGGCTCGAGTCTCGCTTTATCTTCTTCATCAAACTGATTGAAACACTGTTCGTAAATGATGTCAGCTGTACTTCCCGGGTCGATGAATATGTATTCTGTTTCATAATGACCGATTATACCGGTAATGACGACGGGACGCGTGGCGCGAGGACCGCCGCGCACTACCGGAAATATGACCTGCTGCTCTTGCCAAGAAGGTTCATAGGGGCGTTTGCCTTTCTCTTTCGCGCTATACCTAGGTCCGTTGACCATGTGAGTCTCTAGTCGTCGGACCTTTTTGTGGTTCCCTTCATCGTGGCGCTGGAGTTGACGGGTTTCCTTGCGGACGTTCTTCACCAAATGGCTTAGCTTACCGCTTTTGAGCGCTCTCTCGATTTCTTGGCGCAAGCTATAACAGTCGTCGGTCAGGTGCCCTGAATCTTTGTGAAAATCGCAGTACAAGTTGGGGTCTTGCCCTTTCTTGTTTGTCATTGGCCTGGGAGCCTTGAAATCGTGATTCTCCGTCATCAATACCTCCTTCGGCGTTTTCGTGAGCGGAGTCCAGTGCTTGTCACAATTGTCGTCTCTGACCGCCTTCTTGTAACCAATTCGGTCAATTGTTTCACGCGCATCTTCTCTATAGCGCGGCCTGTCATCGTGGCCTCTTGGTCTCCCAGACTTCCAGTCGTTACTCTTGTATTTGTTGCGCTTGTTGTTGTTTTCGCGCGTGTTTCCTCTGGAGAATCGATCTTCAGAGTAATAACTCTTGTTACCAGTAAGGGACTCCTCGATTTGCGCGACGATTTTTGCGGCCTCCATTAGTTTATCCCACTCCTTCGGCATTCCATCTTTACCTGTAATAGTTCTAATGAGACTATCACAGCGTATGGCCTTTTTGAAGTGACAACGCATGAGTTTTTCACTGACGCCGCCTATCTCCAAACATTCTTTGTTGAAACGGGTGATGAAGTCCTCCAAACCTTCACCATCTCTTCGCCAAATATCCTCTACTTCGACTGTGTCGCGCTGGTAGCGACGCTGTTGGCTGAAATAGCTCAAAAACTGAGTCTTGAAATCTACCCATGATTTGATCTTCCCCGGCGGAAGGCTATCGAACCAGGCGCGAGCCGCCCCGGTAAGGGTTTGGATAAACAAGTGGCACCACATGGGCATGTTCCATCCTCCCATGCAGCCCACACTCGTGAATGTTCTGACGTGATCGTCTGGATCAGTCAATCCGTTGAATTTCCCGACAGTCGGGGGTAACTTCTCTCGTGAAAGCGACGCGAGTGCAATTTTCGGGATGAACTTGGAGTGTTCCGCGGCTTCCGCTGGTCGGTACGCCAGGCGGAAATCTCTTTCAGCTTCTTCTGTGTAACCGATGTGCTGTCTCGGTTTGAAGTATTCATGATTTTTTGGCAAGCGGTTAAAGACTGATGAACCCTCGTCATCTTCCCATGTGGGATCATATGGGTCTGTATCTTCCCATTCGTTGTTCATGTTGCGCGGCGTGAGCCGGCTGTGAACAGGGCCTCGTTGAAGGTTTGACGGATAGTCGTAGTAACTATCCGTCTCCCCTCTTGTATCACGCGTATCTGGCACGCTCAAACGTCTTGTAGGGGGAGGCCTGTTGATTCTGCCTTGTAGATTGGCTGGTGGGGGCATTTGGCGCACCCCCTGACTCTGAGGGGTGACCAAGGACGGTTCTGCCGTCAAAACTGCTTGCTGCGTGATCAGCGATTGGTATGCTGCATTGATGGTGGCAATGTTCTTGGCATACCAGGAAGCTGGAGTTTCGCCTTCTGGTAAGCCTAGCAATGCCGAAACATTTTGCGCTGGCGCTGGGTTCGAGGGTCCTTCTCCATTGTTCCCTGGGGTGACCACTTGGGTGATGCGGGTGATGCTCCCGCGCGGACCCCCAGTATTGGTGATTTCAACTTCGCCGATTTTTTCGATTTGTTGGGCTTGGAAGTTTTGGATTCCTTCACCCAACGCCGTGTTAGAGTTGGCTCCGAAGCCGAACTCTGGAATGGTTCCTTGACCAGCCATAGTCGAAGGATGAAAAGATGTCAAAGGCTCAAATAAAAGAAGATGAGGGTGGTTATAGAAAAAACCGGTGGGCGCCAATGAAGAAACACTGAACTAATTAGGGAACTAATCGGTTTGGTTTATGTTTCTTTCATGATGGTTAATCTTCTTATGGATACTTGAGCTCCGACTTGATAATTCGATCCTGCAAAACAGAACACCGTTGCTCGTTAAGAGGGGAATGTGGGGGTTTCCCTCTTAACCAGGCTCCAGCGTGAGAATAAGCGACTGCTTTGGGAGTAATTAAGTGCTAAGAGTGAAGAGTAGAGGGAATAGAATGTTTAACCTGTGGAATGAGGTCTCTATTTATAGCCGGAGAGGTGTAAGAGGTTATGGGCTGATGGGCCTTGGGCCGGAAACGGACAACATAACGGATATGCTCTTTGTCTCGCTGGCATCGACTGCTTAGTGGCTTCTAGACGTTCCTCGGTGCTGGCGCACCTTGATTGGAGCCACGTGTCATTGTTGTCGGCCTTGTTGTCCTTCTGCCATCAGCAGACAAGTGGAGATCGTGGGACAGTTGTCTCCGTCCTCTGATTGGTGCCACGTAGGCGTCCTTGTGTACTTCTCGTCAGACGATCGTGGCGCACGATTGACCAGAGCCTGCTGGACGCTCATTGGCTCCTTTTACTGCCACTTGTACCTTGTGTACCACAGTAGGTAGGCTTGTGCTTCACTACTGTGTGGTTCTTGTTGGGCAGCAAACTAACCCGCGCGGGTTTAGTATGCTCATTTGTTCCCTTATTTTATGCTAAGTGCTGATATCTGAGCCTCTTGTGGGCTGTGCCTCGCGCGGGATAGATCAGAACGTGATGTAGGCCGCGCGAGGATCTTATTAACAAGTTTACTGAAATAAGGAGTATGGTCTCACGCGCAACCTGAGCGGAGGTTTGCGCAGCTTTTTGGGACCATACCCCTTCAGATTTAGAGGTCAAACCTATAAAACTTTTTTACCAACCTAGACTATAACACCATGAACATAGGTATTTTTACTTTGCTTTTATCCAGAGTCGACCTTTAATGGGCAGGGAGGACCTACGATTAGAGCACATATAAGATGAAGTTGAAGCGAGAAAGAAGTGAATCTCTGCATAGAGTTAGACGGAAAAAAAAAAAACTTGAGAGAAAGAAAATAAGGCTCTTCTACTCTTTAATAAACTTTTTTTGAGTCAAACAACTTAAGGGTCAATAAAGTTTTCAACAACAATGACAACACATCTTATGAAAAGGTTGCAGAAAAGTTTCATTGCATTCCTCTCGTTTTTATCTTTCTCGTCAATTATTATAGGTTATTACTAGGTTAAAACCCCGTGTATTACACGAGTTGAATAAATGTAATTTTATATACTAAATAAAAAAACATTATATTTTTAAAAACCTCATTTATTACTCGTGTTGAGTAATATATTTTATATATTAAATAATAAAAAAATTATATCTTTAGACACTTCGTTTATTGTGCGGGTTGAATAAATGTATTTTATATACCACACAATAAAAAAATTATATTTTTAAAAAACCATGTGT